>NW_027174584.1:300000-505451 GCF_000390325.3 Nicotiana tomentosiformis
GAACGATCATGGTGGGGTGGTATCTATGGTTCCTTAGGTCGTATTTGATGGCCCGAAAAATTTTTAAGTGATCGGGGTTCGGGGTTCCCGGGACCCCTTGGAAGGCGTGGGCTAAAGCACACGAAAATATGGAAATCGCACGGAATTCCAGTTGTTTGGCTGAAAAACGCAAAAGACTAGGAACGATCATGGCGGGGCGGTGACTATGGTTCCTTTAGTCATATTTGATAGTCCAGAAAAATTTTAGGTGATCCGGCTCCGGGGGCCCCGACCCACTCGGAAGGCGTGGGCGATAGCACACAAAAATATGGGAATCGGGCGGAATTCTAGTTTTTTAGCCAAAAAATGCCAAAAATGAGGAACGATCATGGCGAGGCGGTGACTATGGCTCCTTAGGTCCTAATTGATGGCCCGAAAAATTTTTAGGCGATCCGAGTCCGGCGGCTCGGCCCACTCGGAAGGCGTGGGCAATAGCACACAAAAATATGGTAATCGAGCGGAATTTTTGTTTTTTGGCCGAAAAACATAATAAATGAGGAACGATCATGGTGGGGCAGTGACTATGGTTCCTTAGGTCGTATTTGATGGCCCGGAAAATTTTAGGCGATCGGGGTCCGCGGCTCCCCCGACCACTTGGAAGGCGTGGGTATATAGCACCCGAAAATATGGGAATCGGGCGTAATTCTAGTTTTTTGGCCGAAAAATGCAGAAAATGAGAAACGATGATGGCGGGGCGGTTACTACGGTTCCTTAGGTCGTATTTGATGGCCCGGAAAAATTTTAGGCGATCGGGGTCAGGGGGTCCCGGGACCACTCGGAAGGCGTGGGCTATAACACACAATAATATGGGAAGCGCGCGGAATTCTAGTTGTTTGGCCGAAAAACGCAAAAAATAAGGAACGATCATGGCGTGGTGGATACTATAGTTTCTTAGGTCGTATTTGATTGCCCGGACAAATTTTAGGCGATCGGGGTCCGCGGCTCTTGGGACCACTCGGAATGCGTTGGTATAGCACACGAAAATATGGGAATCGGGCGAAATTCTAGGTCTTTTTCAGTAACATGCAAAAAATGTGGAAAGATCTTGGCAGGGCGGTGACTATGGTTCCTTTGGTCTTATTTGATAGTCCGGAAAAATATTAGGCGATAGGGGTCCGGAGGTCCCGGGACCACTCGGAAGGCGTGGGCTATAACACACAAAAATATGGGAATCGCGCGGAATTCTAGTTGTTTGGCCGAAAAACGCAAAAAATGAGGAACGATCATGGCGGGGCAGATACTATAGTTCCTTAGGTCGTATTTGATAGTCCGGAAAAATTTTAGGAGATAGGGGTCCGGAGGTCCCGGGACCACTCGGAAGGTGTGGGTTATAACACACAAAAATATGGGAATCGCGCGAAATTCTAGCTGTTTAGCCTAAAAACGCAAAAAATAAGGAACGATCATGGCGGGGCGGATACTATGGTTCCTTAGGTCGTATTTGATTGCCCGGAAAAATTTTAGGCGATCGGGGTCCGCGGCTCTTGGGACCACTCGGAATGCGTGGGTATAGCACACGAAAATATGGGAATCGGGCGAAATTCTAGGTCTTTTTCAATAACATGCAAAAAATGTGGAAAGATCTTGGTAGGGCGGTGACTATGGTTCCTTTGGTCTTATTTGATAGTCCGGAAAAATATTAGGCGATAGGGGTCCGGAGGTCCCGGGACCACTCGGAAGGCGTGGGGTACAACACACAAAAATATGGGAATCGCGCAAAATTCTAGTTGTTTGGCCGAAAAACGCAAAAAATGAGGAACGATCATGGCGGGGCGGATACTATGATTCCTTAGGTTGTATTTGATAGTCCGGAAAAATTTTAGGCGATAGGGGTCAGGAGGTCCCGGGACCACTAGGAAGGTGTGGGCTATAACACACAAAAATATGGGAATCGCGCGGAATTCTAGTTGTTTGGCCGAAAAACATAAAAAATGAGGAACGATCATGGCGGGGTGGTTACTATGGTTCCTTCGGTCGTATTTGATGGCTCGGAAAATTTTTAGGCGATCGGAGTTCGGGGTTCCCGGGACCCCTGGGAAGGCGTGGGCGTTAGAACACGAAAATATGGAAATCGCGTGGAATTCTAGTTTTTTGGCCAAAAAATGCAAAAAATAAGGAACGATCATGGTGAGGCAGTGACTATGGTTCCTTAGGTCCTAATTGATGGCCCGAAAACTTTTTAGGCGATCCGAGTCCGGCGGCCCGGCCCACTCGGAAGGCGTGGGCAATAGCACACAAAAATATGGTAATCGAGCGAAATTCTAGTTTTTTGGCCGAAAAAGGCAATAAATGAGGAACGATCATGGCTGGGCGGTGACTATGGTTCCTTAGGTCGTATTTGATGGCCCGGAAAATTTTAGGCGATAGGAGTCCACGGCTCACGGGACCACTCGGAAGGCGTAAGCTATAGCACACTAAAATATGCAAATCGCGCGGAGTTCTAGTTTTTTGGCCGAAAAATGCAAATCACTTGGAACGATCATGGTGGGGCGGTGACTATAGTACCTTAGGTCGTATTTGAAAGTCCGGAAAACCTTTAGGCTATCGGGGTCCGCGGCTCCCCGGACCACTTGGAAGGCGTGGGTATAGCACACGAAAATATGGGAATCGGGCGTAATTCTAGTTTTTTGGCCGAAAAATGCAAAAAATGAGAAACGATGATGGCGGGGCGGTTACTATGGTTCCTTAGGTCGTATTTGACGGCCCGGAAAAATTTTAGGCGATCGGGGTCCGGGGGTCCCGGAACCACTTGGAAGGGTGGGCAATAGCACACAAAAATATTGTAATCGGGCGGAATTCTAGTTTTTTGGCCGAAAAACGCAACAAATGAGGAATGATCATGGCTGGGCGGTGACTATGGTTCCTTAGGTCGTATTTGATAGTCCAGAAAAATTTTAGGCGATAGGGGTCTGGAGTTCCCGGGTTCACTTGGAAGGCTTGGGCTATAGGACACGAAAATATAGGAATCGCGCGGAATTCTAGTTTTTTGGCCGAAAAACAGAAAAAAACTAGGAACGATCATGGCGGGGCGGTGACTAAGGTTCCTTAGGTCGTATTTGATAGTCCGAAAAATTTTTAGGTGATTCGGCTCCGGGTGGCCCGACCCACTCGGAAGGCGTGGGCGATAGCACACAAAAATATGGGAATCGGGCAAAATTCTAGTTTTTTGGCCAAAATATGCAAAAAATAAGGAACGATCATGGCGGGGCAGATACTATGGTTCCTTAGGTAGTATTTGATAGTCCGGAAAAATTTTAGGCGATAGGGGTCCGGAGGTCCCGGGACCACTCGGAAGGTGTGGGCTTATATATAACACACAAAAATATGGGAATCGCGCGGAATTCTAGTTGTTTGGCCGAAAAACGTAAAAAATAAGGAACGATCATGGCGGGGCAGATACTATGGTTCCTTAGGTCGTATTTGATAGTCCGAAAAAATTTTAGGCGATAGGGGTCAGGAGGTCCCGGGGCCCCGCGGAAGGCGTGGGCTATAACACACAAAAATATGGGAATCGCGCGGAATTCTAGTTGTTTGGCCGAAAAACGCAAAAAATGAGGAACGATCATGGCGGGGTGGTTACTATGGTTCCTTAGGTCGTATTTGATGTCCCGGAAAAGTTTTAGGCGATCGGGGTTCGGGGTTCCCGGGACCCCTTGGAAGGCGTGGGCTAAAGCACACGAAAATATGGAAATCGCGCGGAATTCTAGTTTTTTGGCTGAAAAAGGCAAAAGACTAGGAACTATCAAGGCGGGGTGGTGACTATGGTTCCTTAGGTCGTATTTGATATTCCGGAAAATTATTAGGTGATCCGGCTCCGGGGGCCCGACCCACTCGGAAGGCGTGGGCGATAGCACACAAAAATATGGGAATCGGGCGGAATTCTAGTTTTTTTGCCAAAAAATGCAAAAAATAAGGAACGATCATGGAGAGGCAGTGACTATGGTTCCTTAGGTCCTAATTGATGGCCCGAAAATTTTTTAGGCGATCCGAGTCCGGTGGCCCGGCCCACTCGGAAGGCGCGGGAAATAGCACACAAAAATATGGTAATCGAGCGGAATTCTAGTTTTTTGGCCGAAAAAGGCAATAAATGAGGAACGATCATGGAGGGGTGGTGACTATGGTTCCTTAGGTCGTATTTGATAGTCCGGAAAAATTTTAGGCGATCGGGGTCCGGGGGTCCCGGAACCACTTGGAAGGGTGGGCAATAACACACAAAAATATTGTAATCGGGCGGAATTCTAGTTTTTTGGCCGCAAAACGCAACAAATGAGGAATGATCATGGCTGGGCGGTGACTATGGTTCCTTAGGTCGTATTTGATAGTCCGGAAAAATTTTAGGCGATAGGGGTTCGGAGTTCCCGGGTTCACTTGGAAGGCGTGGGCTATAGGACACGAAAATATGGGAATCGCGCGAAATTCTAGTTTTTTGGCCGAAAACGAAAAAAACTAGGAACGATCATGGCTGGGCGGTGACTATGGTTCCTTAGGTCTTATTTGACGGTCCGGAAAAATTTTAGGCGATAGGGGTCCGGAGGTCCCGGGACCACTCGGAAGGTGTGGGCTATAACACACAAAAATATGGAAATCGCGCGGAATTCTAGTTGTTTGGCCGAAAAATGCAAAAAATAGGGAACAATCATGGCGGGGTGGTTAATATGGTTCCTTAGGTCGTATTTGATGGCCCGAAAATTTTTTAGGCGATCGGGGTTCGGGGTTCCCGGGACCCCTTGGAAGGCGTGGGCTAAAGCACACAAAAATATGGAAATCGCGCGGAATTCTAGTTGAGGAACGATCATGGCGGGGCGGTGACTATAGTTCCTTAGGTCGTATTTGATGGCCCGGAAAATTTTAGGCGATCGGGGTCCACGGCTCCCGGGACCACTCGGAAGGCGTAAGCTATAGCACACTAAAATATGCAAATCGCGCGGAGTTCTAGTTTTTTGGCCGAAAAATGCAAAGCATTTGGAACGATCATGGTGGGGCGGTGACTATGGTACCTTAGGTTGTATTTGATAGTCCGGAAAAATTTTAGGCGATCGGGGTCTGCGGCTCCCCGGACCACTTGGAAGGCGTGGGTATAGCACACGAAAATATGGGAATCGGGCGTAATTCTAGTTTTTTGGCCGAAAAATGCAAAAAATGAGGAACGAACATGGCGGGGCGGATACTATGGTTCCTTAGGTCGTATTTGATAGTCTGGAAAAATTTGAGGCGATAGGGGTTCGGAGTTCCCGGGTTCACTTGGAAGGCGTGGGCTATAGGACACGAAAATATGGGAATCGCGTGGAATTCTAGTTTTTTGGACGAAAAATGGAAAAAACTAGGAACGATCATGGCTGGGCGGTGACTATGGTTCCTTAGGTCTTATTTGACGGTCCGGAAAAATTTTAGGCGATAGGGGTCCGGAGGTCCCGGGACCACTCGGAAGGTGTGGGCTATAACACACAAAAATATGGGAATCACGCGGAATTCTAGTTGTTTGGCCGAAAAATGCAAAAAATAGGGAACGATCATGGCGGGGTGGTTAATATGGTTCCTTAGGTCGTATTTGATGGCCCGGAAAATTTTTAGGCGATCGGGGTTCGGGGTTCCCGGGACCCTTTGGAAGGCGTGGGCTAAAGCACATAAAAATATGGAAATCGCGCGGAATTCTAGTTGAGGAACGATCATGGCGGGGCGGTGACTATGGTTCCTTAGTTCGTATTTGATGGCCCGGAAAATTTTAGGCGATCGGGGTCCACGGCTCCCGGGACCACTCGGAAGGCGTAAGCTATAGCACACTAAGATATGCAAATCGCGCGGAGTTCTAGTTTTTTGGCCGAAAAATGCAAAGCATTTGGAACGATCATGGTGGGGCGGTGACTATGGTACCTTAGGTCGTATTTGATAGTCCGGAAAAATTTTAGGCGATCGGGGTCCGCCGCTCCCCGGACCACTTGGAAGGCGTGGGTATAGCACACGAAAATATGGGAATCGGGCGTAATTCTAGTTTTTTGGCCGAAAAATGCAACAAATGAGAAACGATGATGGCGGGGCAGTTACTATGGTTCCTTAGGTCGTATTTAACGGCCCGGAAAAATTTTAGGTGATAGGGGTCAGGAGGTCCCGGGACCACTCGGAAGGCGTGGGCTATAACACACAAAAATATGGGAATCGCGCGGAATTCTAGTTGTTTGCCGAAAAACGCAAACAATAAGGAACGATCATGGTGGGGTGTTTACTATGGTTCCTTAGGTCATATTTGATGGCCTGGAAAATTTTTAGGCGATCGGGGTTCGGGGTTCCCGGGGCCCCTTGGAAGGCGTGGGCTAAAGCCCACGAAAATATGGAAATCGCACGAAATTCTAGTTTTTTGGCTGAAAAACGCAGAAGACTAGGAACGATCATGGCGGGGCGGTGACTATGGTTCCTTAGGTAGTATTTGATAGTACGGAAAATTTTTAGGCGATCCGGCTCCGGGGGGCCGACCCACTCGGAAGGAGTGGGCGATAGAACACAAAAATATGGGAATCGGCGGAATTCTAGTTTTTTGGCCAAAAAATGCCAAAACTGAGGAACGATCATGGAAAGGTGGTGACTATGGTTCCTTAGGTCTTAATTGATGGCCCGAAAATCTTTTAGGCAATCCGAGACCGGCGGCCCGGCCCACTCGGAAGGCATGGGCAATAGCACACAAAAATATGGTAATCGAGCGGAATTCTAGTTTTTTGGCCAAAAAACGCAATGAATGAGGAACGATCATGGCGGGGCGGTGACTATGGTTCCTTAGGTCATATTTGATGGCCCGGAAAATTTTAGGCGATCGGGGTCCACGGCTCCCGGGACCACTCGGAAGGCGTAAGCTATAGCACACTAAAATATGCAAATCGCGCGGAGTTCTAGTTTTTTGGCCGAAAAATGCAAAGCATTTGGAACGATCATGGTGGGGCGGTGACTATGGTACCTTAGGTCGTATTTGATAGTCCGGAAAAATTTTAGGCGATCGGGGTTCGCGGCTCCCCGGACCACTTGGAAGGCGTGGGTATAGCACACGAAAATATGGGAATCGGGCGTAATTCTAGTTTTTTGGCCGAAAAATGCAAAAAATGAGGAACGAACATGGCGGGGCGGATACTATGGTTCCTTAGGTCGTATTTGATAGTCCGGAAAAATTTTAGGCGATAGGGGTCAGGAGGTCCCGGGACCACTTAGAAGGCGTGGGCTATAACACACAAAAATATGGGAACCGCGCGGAATTCTAGTTGTTTGGCTGAAAAACGCAAAAAATAAGGAACGATCATGGTGGGGTGGTTACTATGGTTCCTTAGGTCGTATTTGATGGCCCGGAAAATTTTTAGGCAATCGGGGTTCGGGGTTCCCGGGACCCCTTGGAAGTGGGCTAAAGCACACGAAAATATGGAAATCGCGCGAAATTCTAGTTTTTTGGCTGAAAAACGCAAAAGACTAGGAACGATCATGGCGGGGCGGTGACTATGGTTCCTTAGGTAGTATTTGATAGTCCGGAAATTTTTTAGGCGATCCGGCTCTGGGGGGCCCGACCCACTCGGAAGTCGTGGGCGATAGCACACAAAAATATGGGAATCGGGCGGAATTCTAGTTTTTTGGCCAAAAAATGCAAAAAATGAGCAACGATCATGGCGAGGTGGTGACTATAGTTCCTTAGGTCTTAATTGATGGCCCAAAATCTTTTTAGGCGATCCGAGACCGGCGGCCCGGCCCACTCGGAAGGCGTGGGCAATAGCACACAAAAATATGGTAATCGAGCGGAATTCTAGTTTTTTGGCCGAAAAACGCAATAAATGAGGAACAATCATGGCGGGGCGGTGACTATGGTTCCTTAGGTCTTATTTGATGGCCCGGAAAACTTTATGCGATCGGGGTCCACGGCTCCCGGGACAACTCGGAAGGAGTAAGCTATAGCACATTAAAATATGCAAATCGCGCGGAGTTCTAGTTTTTTGGCCGAAAAATGCAAAGCATTTGGAACGATCATGGTGGGGCGGTGACTATGGTACCTTAGGTCATATTTGATTGTCCTGAAAAATTTTAGGCGATCGGGGTCTGCGGCTCCCCGGACCACTTGGAAGGCGTGGGTATAGCACACG
Source organism: Nicotiana tomentosiformis (assembly GCF_000390325.3). NCBI lineage: Eukaryota > Viridiplantae > Streptophyta > Magnoliopsida > Solanales > Solanaceae > Nicotiana > Nicotiana tomentosiformis. The sequence continues at coordinate 308,145 of NW_027174584.1, forward strand.
AAAATATGGGAATTGGGCGTAATTCTAGTTTTTTGGCCGAAAAATGCAAAAAATAAGGAACGATCATGGCTAGGCTGTGACTATGGTTCCGCCTTATTTGATAGTTCGAAAAAATTTTAGGCGATAGGGGTCCGGAGACCCGGGACCACTCGGAAGGTGTGGGCTATAACACACAAAAATATAGGAATCGCGCGGAATTCTAGTTGTTTGGCCGAAAAACGCAAAAAATGAGGAACGATCATGGTGGGGTGGTTACTATGGTTCCTTAGGTCGTATTGGATGGCCCAGAAATATTTTAGGCGATCGGGGTTCGGGGTTCCCGGGACCCCTTGGAAGGCGTGGGCTAAAGCACACCAAAATATGGAAATCGCGCGAAATTCTAGTTTTTTGGCTTAAAAACGCAAAAGACTAGGAATGATCATGGCTGGGCGGTGACTATGGTTCCTTAAGTCGTATTTAATAGTCCGGAAAATTTTTAGGCGATTCGGCTCCGGGGGGCCGACCCACTCGGAAGGAGTGGGCGATAGCACACAAAAATATGGGAATCGGCGGAATTCTAGTTTTTTGGCCAAAAAATGCAAAAACTGAGGAACGATCATGGCGAGGTGGTGACTATGGTTCCTTAGGTCTTAATTGATGGCCCGAAAATCTTTTAGGCGATCCGAGACCGGCGGCCCGGCCCACTCGGAAGGCATGGGCAATAGCACACAAAAATATGGTAATCGAGCGGAATTCTAGTTTTTTGGCCAAAAAACGCAATGAATGAGGAACGATCATGGCGGGGCGGTGACTATGGTTCCTTAGGTCATATTTGATGGCCCGGAAAATTTTAGGCGATCGGGGTCCACGGCTCCCGGGACCACTCGGAAGGCGTAAGCTATAGCAGACTAATATATGCAAATCGCGCGGAGTTCTAGTTTTTTGGCCGAAAAATGCAAAGCATTTGGAACGATCATGGTGGGGCGGTGACTATGGTACCTTAGGTCTTATTTGATAGTCCGGAAAAATTTTAGGCGATCGGGGTTCGCGGCTCCCCGGACCACTTGGAAGGCGTGGGTATAGCACACGAAAATATGGGAATCGGGCGTAATTCTAGTTTTTTGGCCGAAAAATGCAAAAAATGAGGAACAAACATGGCGGGGCGGATACTATGGTTCCTTAGGTCGTATTTGATAGTCCGGAAAAATTTTAGGCGATAGGGGTCAGGTGGTCCCGGGAACACTTAGAAGGCGTGGGCTATAACACACAAAAATATGGGAATCGCGCGGAATTCTAGTTGTTTGGCTGAAAAACGCAAAAAATAAGGAACGATCATGGTGGGGTGGTTACTATGGTTCCTTAGGTCATATTTGATGGCCCGGAAAATTTTTAGGCAATCGGGGTTCGGGGTTCCCGGGACCCCTTGGAAGGCGTGGGCTAAAGCACACGAAAATATGGAAATCGCGCAAAATTCTAGTTTTTTGGCTGAAAAACGCAAAAGACTAGGAACGATCATGGCGGGGCGGTGACTATGGTTCCTTAGGTCGTATTTAATAGTCCGGAAAAATTTTAGGCGATCCGGCTCCCGGTAGCCCGACCCACTTGGAAGGCGTGGGCGATAGCACACAAAAATATGGGAATCGGGCGGAATTCTAGTTTTTTGGCCAAAAATGCAAAAAATGAGGAACGATCATGGCGAGGTGGTGACTATGGTTCCTTAGGTCCTAATTGATGGCCCGAAAAGTTTTTAGGCGATCCGAGTTCGGCGGCCCGGCCCACTCGGAAGGCGTGGGCAATAGCACACAAAAATATGGTAATCGAGCGGAATTCTAGTTTTTTGGCCGAAAAATGCCATAAATGAGGTACGATCAAGGCAGGGCGGTGACTATGGTTCCTTAGGTCGTATTTGATGGCCCGGAAATTTTTGGCGATCAGGGTCCACGGCTCCCGGGACCACTCGGAAGGCGTAAGCTATAGCACACTAAAATATGAAAATCGCGCGGAGTTCTAGTTTTTTGGCCGAAAAATGCAAAGCATTTGGAACGATCATGGTGGGGCGGTGACTATGGTACCTTAGGTCGTATTTGATAGTCCGGAAAAATTTTAGGCGATCGGGGTCCGCGGCTCCCCGGACCACTTGGAAGGCGTGGGTATAGCACACGAAAATATGGGAATCGGGCGTAATTCTAGTTTTTTGGCCGAAAAATGCAAAAAATGAGAAACGATGATGGCGGGGCGGTTACTATGGTTCCTTAGGTCGTATTTGACGGCCCGGAAAAATTTTAGGCGATCGGGGTCCGGGGGTCCCGGAACCACTTGGAAGGGTGGGCAATAGCACACAAAAATATTGTAATCGGGCGGAATTCTAGTTTTTTGGCCGAAAAACGCAACAAATGAGGAACGATCATGGCTGGGAGGTGACTATGGTTCCTTAGGTCTTATTTGATAGTCCAAAAAATTTTTAGGCGATAGGGGTCCGGAGACCCGGGACCAGTCGGAAGGCGTGGGTTATAACATACAAAAATATGGGATCGCGTGGAATTCTAGTTCTTTGGCCGAAAAACACAAAAAATGAGGAACGATCATGGCGGGGCGGATACTATGGTTCCTTAGGTCGTATTTGATAGTCCGGAAAATTTTTAGGCGATAGGGGTCCGGAGGTCCCGGGACCACTCGGACGGTGTGGGCTATAACACACAAAAATATGGGAATCGTGCGGAATTCTAGTTGTTTGGCCGAAAAACGCAAAAAATAAGGAACAATCATGGCGGGGAGGATACTATGGTTCCTTAGGTCGTATTTGATTGCCCGACAAAATTTTAGGCGATCGGGGTCCGCGGCTTTTGGGACCACTCAGAATGCGTGGGTATAGCACACGAAAATATGGGAATCGGGCGTAATTCTAGTGTTTTTGCCGAAAAATGATAAAAATGAGAAACGATGATGGCAGGGCGGTTACTATGGTTCCTTTGGTCGTATTTGATGGCCCGGAAAAAATTTAGGCGATCGGGGTTCGGGGGTCCCGGAACCACTCGGAAGGCGTGGGCTATAACACACAAAAATACGGGAATCGCGCGGAATTCTAGTTGTTTGGCCGAAAAATGCAAAAAATGAGGAATGATCATGGCTGGGCGGTGACTATGGTTCCTTAGGTCGTATTTGATAGTCCGGAAAAATATTAGGCGATAGGGGTCCGGAGATCCCGGGACCACTCGGAAGGCGTGGGCTATAACACACAAAAATATGGGAATCGCGCGGAATTCTAGTTGTTTGGCCGAAAAACGCAAAAAATGAGGAACGATCATGGCGGGGCGGATACTATGGTTCCTTAGGTCATATTTGATAGTTCGGAAAAATTTTCGGCGATAGGGGTCAGGAGGTCCCGGGACCATTCGGAAGGCGTGGGCTATAACACACAAAAATATGGGAATCGGGCGGAATTCTAGTTGTTTGGCCGAAAAACGCAAAAAATGAGGAACGATCATGGCGGGGTGGTTACTATGGTACCTTAGGTCGTATTTGATGGCCCGGAAAAGTTTTAGGCGATCGGGGTTCGGGGTTCCCGGGACCCCTTGGAAGGCGTGGGCTAAAGCACACGAAAATATGGGAATCGGGCGGAATTCTAGTTGTTTGGCCGAAAAACGCAAAAAATGAGGAACGCTCATGGCGGGGTGGTTACTATGGTTCCTTAGGTCGTATTTGATGGCCCGAAAAAGTTTTAGGCGATCGGGGTTCGGGGTTCCCGGGACCCCTTGGAAGGCGTGGGCTAAAGCACACGAAAATATGGAAATCGCGCTAAATTCTAGTTTTTTGGCTGAAAAACACAAAAGACTAGGAACGATCATGGCGGGGCGGTGACTATGGTTCCATAGGTCGTATTTGATAGTCCGGAAAAAGTTTAGGCGATCCGGCTCCCGGGGGCCCGACCCACTCGGAAGGCGTGGGCGATAGCACACAAAAATATGGGAATCAGGCGGAATTCTAGTTTTTTGGCCAAAAAATGAAAAAAATGAGGAACGATCATTGCGAGGCGGTGACTATGGTTCCTTAGGTCCTAATTGATGGCCCGAAAATTTTTTAGGCGATCCGAGTCCGGCGGCCCGGCCCACTCGGAAGGCGTGGGCAATAGCACACAAAAATATGGTAATCGAGCGGAATTCTAGTTTTTTGGCGGAAAAATGCCATAAATGAGGTACGATCAAGGCGGGGCGGTGACTATGGTTCCTTAGGTCGTATTTGATGGCCCGGAAAATTTTAGGCGATCGGGGTCCACGGCTCCCGGGACCACTCGGAAGGCGTAAGCTATAGCACACTAAAATATGAAAATCGCGCGGAGTTCTAGTTTTTTGGCCGAAAAATGCAAAGCATTTGGAACGATAATGGTGTGGCGGTGACTATGGTACCTTAGGTCGTAATTGATAGTCCGGAAAAATTTTAGGCGATCGGGGTCCGCGGCCCCCCGGACCACTTGGAAGGCGTGGGTATAGCACACGAAAATATGGGAATCAGGCGTAATTCTAGTTTTTTGGCCGAAAAATGCAAAAAATGTGAAACGATGATGGCGGGGCAGTTACTATGGTTCCTTAGGTCGTATTTGATGGCCCGGAAAAATTTTAGGCGATAGGGTTCCGGAGTTCCCGGGTTCACTTGGAAGGCGTGGGCTATAGGACACGAAAATATGGGAATAGCGCGGAATTCTAGTTTTTTGGCCGAAAAACGGAAAAAACTAGGAACGATCATGGCTGGGAGGTGACTATGGTTCCTTAGGTCTTATTTGATAGTCCGGAAAATTTTTAGGCGATAGGTGTCCGGAGACCCGGGACCAGTCGGAAGGTGTGGGTTATAACACACAAAAATATGGGATCGCGCGGAATTCTAGTTCTTTGGCCGAAAAACACAAAACACGAGGAACGATCATGGAAGGGCGGATACTATGGTTCCTTAGGTCGTATTTGATAGTCCGGAAAATTTTTAGGCGATAGGGGTCCGGAGGTCCCGGGACCACTCGGAAGGTGTGGGCTATAACACACAAAAATATGGGAATTGCGCGGAATTCTAGTTGTTTGGCCGAAAAATGCAAAAAATAAGGAACGATCATGGCGGGGAGGATACTATGGTTCCTTAGGTCGTATTTGATTGCCCGGAAAAATTTTAGGCGATCGGGGTCCTCGGCTCTTGGGACCACTCAGAATGCGAGGGTATAGCACACGAAAATATGGGAATCGGGCGTAATTCTAGTGTTTTTGCCGAAAAATGAAAAAAATGAGAAACGATGATGGCAGGGCGGTTACTATGGTTCCTTTGGTCGTATTTAATGGCCCGGAAAAAATTTAGGCGATCGGGGTCCGGGGGTCCCGGAACCACTCGGAAGGCGTGGGCTATAACACACAAAAATATGGGAATCGCGCGGAATTCTAGTTGTTTGGCCGAAAAATGCAAAAAATGAGGAACGATCATGGCGGGGCGGATACTACGGTTCCTTAGGTCGTATTTTATAGTTCGGAAAAATTTTAGGCGATCGGGGTCAGGAGGTCCCGGGACCAGTCGGAAGGCGTGGGCTATAACACACAAAAATATGGGAATCGGGCGGAATTCTAGTTGTTTGGCCGAAAAACGCAAAAAATGAGGAACGATCATGGCGGGGTGGTTACTATGGTACTTTAGGTCGTATTTGATGGCCCGGAAAAGTTTTAGGCGATCGGGGTTCGGGGTTCCCGGGACCCCTTGGAAGGCGTGGGCTAAAGCACACGAAAATATGGAAATCGCGCTAAATTCTAGTTTTTTGGCTGAAAAACGCAATAGACTAGGAACGATCATGGCGGGGCAGTGACTATGGTTCCTTAGGTCGTATTTGATAGGCCGGAAAATTTTTAGGCGATCCGGCTCCGGGGGCCAGACCCACTCGGAAGGCGTGGGCGATAGCACACAAAAATATGGGAATCGGGCGGAACTCTAGTTTTTTGGCCAAAAAACGCAAAAAATGAGGAACGTTCATGGCGGGGCGGATACTATGGTTCCTTAGGTCGTATTTGATAGTCCGGAAAAATTTTAGGCGATAGGGGTCAGGAGGTCCCGGGACCACTCAGAAGGCGTGGGCTATAGCACACAAAAATATGGGAATCGCGCGGAATTCTAAGTTTTTGGCCGAAAACGCAATAAATGAGGAACGATCATGGCGGGGTGGTGACTATGGTTCCTTAGGTTGTATTTTATGGCCCGGAAAATTTTAGGCGATCGGGGTCCACGGCTCCTGGGACCACTCGGAAGGCGTAAGCTATAGCACACTAAAATATGCAAATCGCGCGGAGTTCTAGTTTTTTTGCCGAAAAATGCAAAGCATTTGGAATGATCATGGTGGGGCATCGACTATGGTACCTTAGGTCGTATTTGATAGTCCGGAAAAATCTTAGGCGATCGGGGTCCGCGTCTCCCCGGACCACCTGGAAGGCGTGGGTATAGCACACGAAAATATGGGAATCGGGCGTAATTCTAGTTTTTTGGCCGAAAAATGCAAAAAATGAGGAACGATCATGGCGGGGCGGATACTATGGTTCCTTAGGTCATATTTGATAGTCCGGAAAAATTTTAGGCGATAGCGGTCAGGAGGTCCCGGGACCACTTGGAAGGCGTGGGCTATAACACACAAAAATATGGGAATCGGGCAGAATTCTAGTTTTTTGGCAAAAAAATGCAAAAAATGAGGAACGATCATGGCGAGGCGGTGACTATGGTTCCTTAGGTCTTAATTGTTGGCCTGGAAAATTTTTAGGGGATCCGAGACCGGCGGCCCGGCCCACTCGGAAGGCGTGGGCAATAGCACACAAAAATATGGTAATCGAGCGAAATTCTAGTTCTTTGGCCGAAAAACGCAATAAATGAGGAACGATCATGGCGGGGCGGTGACTATGGTTCCTTAGGTCGTATTTTATGGCCCGAAAAATTTTAGGCGATTGGGGTCCACGGCTCCCGGGACCACTCGGAAGGCGAAAGCTATAGCACACTAAAATCTGCATATCGCGCGGAGTTCTAGTTTTTTGGCCAAAAAATGCAAAGCATTTGGAAAGATCATGGTGTGGCGGTGACTATGGTACCTTAGGTCGTATTTGATAGTCCGGAAAAATTTTAGGCGATCGGGGTCCGTGGCTCCCCGGACCACTTGGAAGGCGTGGGTATAGCACACGAAAATATGGGAACGGGCGTAATTCTAGTTTTTTTGCCGAAAAATGAAAAAAATGAGAAACGATGATGGCAGGGCGGTTACTATGGTTCCTTAGGTCGTATTTGACGGCCCGTAAATATTTTAGGCGATCGGGGTCCGGGGGTCCCGGAACCACTTGGGAGGGTGGGCAATAGCACACAAAAATATTGTAATCGGGCGGAATTCTAGTTTTTTGGCCGAAAAACGCAACAAATGAGGAATGATCATGGCTGGGCGTTGACTATGGTTCCTTAGGTCGTATTTGATAGTCCGGAAAAATATTAGGCGATAGGGGTCCGGAGGTCCCGGGACCACTCGGAAGGCGTGGGCTATAACACACAAAAATATGGGAATCGCACGTAATTCTAGTTGTTTGGCCGAAAAACGCAAAAAATGAGGAACGATCATGGCGGGGCGGATACTATGGTTCCTTAGGTCGTATTTGATAGTTCGTAAAAATTTTAGGCGATAGGGGTCAGGAGGTCCCGGGACCACTCGAAAGGCGTGGGAACACACAAAAATATGGGAATCGGGCGGAATTCTAGTTGTTTAGCCGAAACACGCAAAAAATGAGGAACGATCATGGCGGGGTGGTTACTATGGTTCCTTAGGTCGTATTTGATAGCCCGGAAAAGTTTTAGGCGATCGGGGTTCGGGGTTCCCGCGACCCCTAGGAAGGCGTGGGCTAAAGCACACGAAAATATGAAAATCGCGCGAAATTCTAGTTTTTTGGCTGAAAAACGCAAAAGACTAGGAACGATCATGGCGGGGCGGTGACTATGGTTCCTTAGGTCGTATTTGATAGTCCGAAAAATTTTTAGGCGATCCGGCTCCGGGGGCCCGACCCACTCGGAAGTCGTGGGCGATAGCACCCAAAAATATGGGAATCGGGTGGAATTCTAGTTTTTTGGCCAAAAAATGCAAAAAATGAGGAACGATCATGGCGAGGCGGTGACTATGGTTCCTTAGGTCTTAATTGATGGCCCGAAAATTTTTTAGGCGATCCGATACCGGCGGCCCGGCCCACTCGGACGGCGTGGGCAATAGCACACAAAAATATGGTAATCGAGCGGAATTCTAGTTTTTTGGCCGAAAAACGCAATAAATGAGGAACGATCATGGCGGGGCGGTGACTATGGTTCCTTAGGTCGTATTTTATGGCCCGGAAAATTTTAGGCGATCGGGTTCCACGGCTCCCGGGACCACTTAGAAGGCGTAAGCTATAGCACACTAAAATATGCAAATCGCGCGGAGTTCTAGTTTTTTGGCCGAAAAATGCAAAGCATTTGGAACGATCATGGTGGGGCGGTGACTATGGTACCTTAGGTCGTATTTGATAGTCCGGAAAAATTTTAGGCGATCGGGGTCCGCGGCTCCCCGGACCACTTGGAAGGCGTGGGTATAGCACACGAAAATATGGGAATCGGGCGTAATTCTAGTTTTTTGGCCGAAAAATGCAAAAAATGAGAAAAGATGATTGCAGGGCGGTTACTTTGGTTCCTTAGGTCGTATTTGACGGCCCGGAAAAATTTTAGGCGATCTGGGTCCGGGGGTCCCGGAACCACTTGGAAGGGTGGGCAATAGCACACAAAAATATTGTAATCGGGCGAAATTCTAGTTTTTTGGCCAAAAAACGCAACAAATGAGGAATGATCATGGCTGGGCGGTGACTATGGTTCCTTAGGTCGTATTTGATAGTCCGGAAAAATTTTAGGCGATCAGGGTCCGGGGGTCCCGGAACCACATGGAAGGGTGGGCAATAGCACAAAAAAATATTGTAATCGGGCGGAATTCTAGTTTTTTGGCCAAAAAATGCAACAAATGAGGAATGATCATGGCTGGGCGGTGACTATGGTTCCTTAGGTCGTATGTGATAGTCCGGAAAAATTTTAGGCGATAGGGGTCAGGAGGTCCCAAGACCACTCGGAAGGCGTGGGCTATAACACACAAAAATATGGGAATCGCGCAGAATTCTAGTTGTTTGGCCGAAAAACGCAAAAAATGAGGAACGATCATGGCGGGGTGGTTACTATGGTTCCTTAGGTCATATTTGATGGCCCGGAAAATTTTTAGGCGATCGGGGTTCGGGGATCCCGGGACCCCTTGGAAGGCGTGGGCTAAAGCACACGAAAATATGGAAATCGCGCGAAATTCTAGTTTTTTGGCTGAAAAACGCAAAAGACTAGGAACTATCATGGCGGGGCGGTGACTATGGTTCCTTAGGTCATATTTAATAGTCCGGAAAATTTTTAGGCGATTCGGCTCCGGGGGCCCGACCCACTCGGAAGGCGTGGGCGATAGAACACAAAAATATGGGAATCGGGCGGAATTCTAGTTTTTTGGCCAAAAAATGCAAAAAATTAGGAACAATCATGGCGAGACGGTGACTATGGTTCCTTAGGTCTTAATTGATGGCCCAAAAATTTTTAGGCGATCCGAGACCGGCGGCCCGGCCCACTAGGAAGGCGTGGGCAATAGCACACAAAAATATGGTAATCGAGCGGAATTCTAGTTTTTTGGCCGAAAAACGCAATAAATGAGGAATGATCATGGCGGGGCGGTGACTATGGTTCCTTAGGTCATATATGATGGCCCGGAAAATTGTAGGCGATCGGGGTCCACGGCTCTCGGGACCACTCGGAAGGCGTAAGCTATAGCACACTAACATATGCAAATCGCGCGGAGTTCTAGTTTTTTTGCCGAAAAATGCAAAGCATTTGGAACGATACTGGTGGGGAGGTGACTATGGTACCTTAGGTCGTATTTGATAGTCTGGAAAAATTTTAGGCGATCGGGGTCCGCGGCTCCCCGGCCCACTTGGAAGGCGTGGGTATAGCACACGAAAATATGGGAATCGGGCGTAATTCTAGTTTTTTGGCCAAAAAATGCAAAAAATAAGAAACGATGATGGCGGGGCGGTTACTATGGTTCCTTAGGTCGTATTAGATGGCCTGGAAAAATTTTAGGCGATCGGGGTCCGGGGGTCCAGGAACCACTTGGAAGGGTGGGCAATAGCACACAAAAATATTGTAATCGGGTGAAATTCTAGTTTTTTGGCCAAAAAACGTAACAAATGAGGAATGATCATGGCTGGGCGGTGACTATGGTTCCTTAGGTCGTATTTGATAGTCCGGAAAAATTTTAGGCGATCGGGGTCCGGGGGTCCCGGAACCACATGGAAGGGTGGGCAATAGCACAAAAAAATATTGTAATCGGGCGGAATTCTAGTTTTTTGGCCAAAAAATGCAACAAATGAGGAATGATCATGGCTGGGCGGTGACTATGGTTCCTTAGGTCGTATTTGATAGTCCGGAAAAATTTTAGGCGATAGGGGTCAGGAGGTCCCAGGACCACTCGGAAGGCGTGGGCTATAACACACAAAAATATGGGAATCGCGCAGAATTCTAGTTGTTTGGCCGAAAAACGCAAAAAATAAGGAACGATCATGGTGGGGCGGTGACTATGGTACCTTAGGTCGTATTTGATAGTCTGGAAAATTTTTAGGCGATCGGGGTCCGCGGCTCCCCTTACCACTTGGAAGGCGTGGGTATAGCACACGAAAATATGGGAATCGGGCGTAATTCTAGTTTTTTGGCCGAAAAATGCAAAAAATGAGAAACTATGGGGCAGGGTGGTTATTATGGTTCCTTAGGTCGTATTTGACGGCCCGGAAACATTTTAGGCGATCGGGGTCCGAGGGTCCCGGAACCACTTGGAAGGGTGGGCAATAGCACACAAAAATATTGTAATCGGGCGGAATTCTAGTTTTTGGCCAAAAAACGCAACAAATGAGGAATGATCATGGCTGGGCGGTGACTATGGTTCCTTAGGTCGTATTTGATAGTCCGGAAAATTTTTAGGCGATAGGGGTCCGGAGTTCCCGGGTTCACTTGGAAGGCGTGGGTTATAGGACACGAAAATATGGAAATCGCGCGGAATTCTAGTTTTTTGGCCCAAAAACGGAAAAAAACTAGGAACGATCATGGCTGGGCGGTGACTATGGTTCCTTAGGTCTTATTTGATAGTCCGGAAAAATTTTAGGCGATAGGGGTCCGGAGACCCGGGACCACTCGGAAGGCGTGGGCTATAACACACAAAAATATGGGATCTCGCGGAATTCTAGTTGTTTGGCCGAAAACGCAAAAAATGAGGAACGATCATGGAGGGGCGGATACTATGGTTCCTTAGGTCGTATTTGATAGTCCGGAAAAATTTTAGGCGATAGGGGTCCGGAGGTCCCGGGACCACTCGGAAGGTGTGGGCTATAACACAGAAATATGGGAATCGCGTGTAATTCTAGTTGTTTGGCCGAAAAACGCAAAAAATAAGGAACGATCATGGCGGGGCGGATACTATGGTTCCTTAGGTCGTATTTGATTGCCCGAAAAAATTTTAGGCGATCGGGGTCCGTGGCTCTTGGGACCACTAGGAAGGCTTGGGCAATAGCACATAAAAATATGGTAATCGAGCGGAATTCTAGTTTTTTGGCCGAAAAACGCAAAAAATGAGGAACGATCAGGGCGGGGCGGATACTATGGTTCCTTAGGTCGTATTTGATAGTCCGGAAAAATTTTAGGCGATAGGGGTCCGGAGGTCCCGGGACCACTCGGAAGGTGTGGGCTATAACACAAAATATGGGAATCGCGTGTAATTCTAGTTGTTTGGCCGAAAAACGCAAAAAATAAGGAATGATCATGGCGTGGCGGATACTATGGTTCCTTAGGTCGTATTTGATTGCCCGGAAATATTTTAGGCGATCGGGGTCCGCGGCTCTTGGGACCACTCGGAAGGCGTGGGCAATATGCACACAAAAATATGGTAATCGATCGGAATTCTAGTTTTTTGGCGGAAAAACGCAAAAAATGAGGAACAATCATGGCGGGGCGGATACTATGGTTCCTTTGGCCTTATTTGATAGTCCGGAAAAATATTAGGCGATAGGGGTCCGGTGGTCCCGGGACCACTCGGAAGGCGTGGGCTTTAACACACAAAAATATGGGAATCGAACGGAATTCTAGTTATTTGGCCGAAAAACGCAAAAAATGAGGAGCGATCATGGCGGGGCGGTTACTATGGTTCCTTAGGTCGTATTTGATAGTCCGGAAAAATTTTAGGCGATAGGGGTCAGGAGGTCCCGGGAACACTCGGAAGGCGTGGGCTATAACACACAAAAATATGGGAATCGCGCAGAATTCTAGTTGTTTGGCCGAAAAACGCAAAAATGAGGAACGATCATGGCGGGGTGGTTACTATGGTTCCTTAGGTCATATTTGATGGCCCGAAAAAATTTTAGGCGATCGGGTTCGGGGTTCCCGGGACCCCTTGGAACGCGTGGGCTAAAGCACACGAAAATATGGAAATGGCTCAAAATTCTAGTTTTTTGGCTAAAAAACGCAAAAGACTAGGAACGATCATGGCAGGGCGGTGACTATGGTTCCTTAGGTCGTATTTGATAGTCCGGAAAATTTTTAGGCGATCCAGCTCCGGGGGGCCCGACCCACTCGGAAGGCGTGGGCGATAGCACACACAAATATGAGAATCGGGCAGAATTCTAGTTTATTGGCCAAAAAATGCAAAAAATGAGGAACGATCATGGCGAGGCGGTGACTATGGTTCCTTAGGTCCTAATTGATGGCCCGAAAATTTTTTAGGCGATCCAAGTCCGGCGGTCCGTCCCACTCGGAAGGCGTGGGCAATAGCACACAAAAATATGCTAATCGAGCGGAATTCTAGTTTTTTGGCCGAAAAAAGCAATAAATGAGGAACGATCATGGCGGGGCGGTGACTATGGTTCCTTAGGTCATATTTGATGGCCTGGAAAATTTTAGGCGATCGTGGTCCTCGGCTCCCGGGACCACTCGGAAGGCGTAAGCTATAGCACACGAAAATATGCAAATCGCGCGGAGTTTTAGTTTTTTGGCCGAAAAATGCAAAGCATTTGGAACGATCATGGTGGGGCGGTGACTATGGTACCTTAGGTCGTATTTGATAGTCCAGAAAAATTTTAGGCGATCGGGGTCCGCGGCTCCCCGGACCACTTGGAAGGCGTGGGTATAGCACACGAAAATATCGGAATCGGGCGTAATTCTAGGTTTTTGGCCGAAAAATGCAAAAAATGAGAAACGATGATGGCGGGGCGGTTACTATGGTGCCTTAGGTCGTATTTGACGGCCCGGAAAAATTTTAGGCGATCGGGGTCCGGGGGTCCCGGAACCACTGGGAAGGGTGGGCAATAGCACACAAAAATATTGTAATCGGGCGGAATTCTAGTTTTTTTGCCGAAAAATGCAACAAATGAGGAATGATCATGGCTGGGCGGTGACTATGGTTCCTTAGGCTGTATTTGATAGTCCGGAAAATTTTTAGGCGATAGGGGTCCTGAGGTCCCGGGACCACTCGGAAGGTGTGGGCTATAACACACAAAAATAAGGGAATCGCGCGGAATTCTAGTTGTTTGGCCGAAAAATGCAAAAAATAAGGAACGATCATGGCTGGGCGGTGACTATGGTTCCTTAGGTCTTATTTGATAGTCCAGAAAAGTTTTAGGCGATAGGGGTCCGGAGACCCGGGACCACTTGTAAGGCGTGGGTATAGCACACGAAAATATGGGAATCGGGCGAAATTCTAGTTGTTTGGCAGAAAAATGCAAAAAATGAGAAACAATCATGGTGGGGCGGATACTATGGTTCCGTAGGTCATATTTGATAGTCGGGAAAATTTTTAGGCAATAGGGGTCAGGAGGTCCCGGGACCACTCAGAAGGCGTGGGCTATAACACACAAAAATATGGGAATCGCGCGGAATTCTAGTTGTTTTGCCGAAAAACGCAAAAAATGAGGAACGATCATGGCGGGGTGGTTACTATGGTTCCTTAGGTCGTATTTGATGGCCCGGAAAATTTTTAGGCGATCGGGGTTCTTGGTTCCCGGTACCCCTTGGAAGGCGTGGGTTAAAGCACACGAAAATATGGAAATCGCGCGGAATTCTATTTTTTGGCTGAAAAATGCAAAATACTAGGAACGATCATGGCGGGGCGGTGACTATGGTTCCTTAGGTCGTATTTGATAGTCCGGAAAATTTTTAGGTGATCCGGCTCCCGGGGGCCCGACCCACTCGGCAGGCATGGGCAATAGCACACAAAAATATGGGAATCGGGCAGAATTCTAGTTTTTTGGCCAATAAATGCAAAAAATGAGGAACGATCATGGCGAGGTGGTGACTATGGTTCCTTAGGTCCTAATTGATGGCCCGAAAATTTTTTAGGCGATCCGAGTCCGGCGGCCCGGCCAAATCGGAAGGCGTGGGCAATAACACACAAAAATATGGTAATCGAGCGGAATTCTAGTTTTTTGGCCGAAAAATGCCATAAATGAAGAACGATCAAGGCGGGGCGGTGACTATGGTTCCTTAGGTCGTATTTGATGGCCCGGAAAATTTTAGGCAATCGGGGTCCCCGGCTCCTGGGACCACTCGGAAGGCGTAAGCTATAGCACACTAAAATATGCAAATCGCGCGGAGTTCAAGTTTTTTGGCCGAAAAATGCAAAGCATTTGGAACGATCATGGTGGGGCGGTGACTATTGTACCTTAGGTCGTATTTGATAGTCCGGAAAAATTTTAGGCGATCGGGATCCGCGGCACCCCGGACCACTTGGAAGGCGTGGGTATAGCACACGAAAATATGGGAATGGGGCGTAATACTAGGTTTTTGGCCGAAAAATGCAAAAAATGAGAAACGATGATGGCGGGGCGGTTACTATGGTTCCTTAGGTCGTATTTGACGGCCAGGAAAAATTTTAGGCGATCGGGGTCCGGGGGTCCCGTAACCACTGGGAAGGGTGGGCAATAGCACACAAAAATATTGTAATCGGGCGGTGACTTTGGTTCCTTAGGTCCTAATTGATGGCCCGAAATTTTTTAGGTGATCCGAGTCCGGCGGCCCGGCCCACTCGGAAGGCGTGGGCAATAGCACACAAAAATATGGTAATCGAGCGGAATTCTAGTTTTTTGGCCGAAAAACCCCATAAATGAGGAACGATCAAGGCGGGGCGGTGACTATGGTTCCTTAGGTCGTATTTGATGGCCCGGAAATTTTTAGGCGATCGGGGTCCCCGGCTCCCGGGATCACTCGGAAGGCGTAAGCTATAGCACACTAAAATATGAAAATCGCGCAGAGTTCAAGTTTTTTGGCCGAAAAATGCAACGCATGTGGAACGATCATGGTGTGGCGGTGACTATGGTACCTTAGGTCGTATTTGACGGCCCAGAAAAATTTTAGGCGATCGGGGTCCGGGGTCCTGTAACCACTGGGAAGGGTGGGCAATAGCACACAAAAATATTGTAATCGGGCGGAATTCTAGTTTTTTGGCCGAAAAACGTAACAAATGAGGAATGATCATGGCTGGGCGGTGACTATGGTTCCTTAGGTCTTATTTGATAGTCCGGAAAAATATTAGGCGATAGGGGTCCGGAGGTCCCGGGACCACTCGGAAGGGGTGGGCTATAACACTCAAAAATATGGGAATCGCACGGAATTCTAGTTGTTTGGCCGAAAAACGCAAAAAATGAGGAACGATCATGGAGGGGCGGATACTATGGTTCCTCAGGTCGTATTTGATAGTCCAGAAAGATTTTAGGCGATAGGGGTCCAGAGGTCCCGGGACCACTCGGAAGGCGTGGGCTATAACACACAAAAATATGGGATCGCGTGGAATTCCAGTTGTTTGGCCGAAAAACGCAAAAAATGAGGAACAATAATGGCGGGGCGGATACTATGGTTCCTTAGGTCGTATTTGATAATCCGGAAAAATTTTAGGCGATAGGGGTCCGGAGGTCCCGGGACCACTCGGAAGGTGTGGGCTATAACACACAAAAATATGGGAATCGCGCGTAATTCTAGTTGTTTGGCCGAAAAACGCAAAAAATAAGGAACGATCATGGCGTGGAGGATACTATGGTTCCTTAGGTCGTATTCGATAGTCCGGAAAACTTTTAGGCGATAGGGGTCCGGAGTTCCCGGGTTCACTTGGAAGGCGTGGGCTATAGGACATGAAAATATGGGAATCGCGCGGAATTCTAGTTTTTTGGCCGAAAAACGGGAAAAAACTAGGAACGATCATGGCTGGACGGTGACTATGGTTCCTTAGGTCTTATTTGATAGTCCGGAAAAATATTAGGCGATAGGGGTCCGGAGGTCCCGGGACCACTCGGAAGGGGTGGGCTATAACACACAAAAATATGGAAATCGCGCGGAATTCTAGTTGTTTGGCCGAAAAACGCAAAAAATGAGGAACGATCATGGAGGGGCGGATACTCTGGTTCCTTAGGTCGTATTTGATAGTCCGGAAAGATTTTAGGCGATAGGGGTCCGGAGGTCCCGGGATCACTCGGAAGGCGTGGGCTATAACACACAAAAATATGGGAATCACGCGGAATTCTAGTTGTTTGGCCGAAAACCGCTAAAAATGAGGAACGATCATGGCGGGGTAATTACTATGGTTCCTCAGGTCATATTTGATGGCCCGAAAAATTTTTAAGCGATTGGGGTTCGGGGTTCCCGGGACCCCTTGGAAGGCGTGGGCTAAAGCACACGAAAATATGGAAATCGCGCGAAATTCTAGGTTTTTGGCTGAAAAACGCAAAAAATGAGGAACGATCTTGGCGGGGCGGTGACTATGATTCCTTAGGTCGCATTTGATAGTACGGAAAAATTTTAGGTGATCCGGCTCTAGGGGGCCCAACCCATTCGGAAGGCGTGGGCGATAGCACACAAAAATATGGGAATCAGGCGGAATTCTAGTTTTTTGGCCAAAAAATGCAAAAAATGAGGAACGATCATGGCGATGCGGTGACTATGGTTCCTTAGGTCTTAATTGATGGCCCAAAATTTTTTTAAGCGATCCGAGACCGGCGGCCCGGCCCACTCGGAAGGCGTGGGCAATAGCACACAAAAATATGGTAATCGAGCGGAATTCTAGTTTTTTGGCTGAAAAACGCAATAAATGAGGAACGATCATGGAGGGGCGGTGACTATGGTTCCTTAGGTCCTAATTGATGGCCCGAAATTTTTTAGGCGATCCGAGTCCGGCGGCCCGGCCCACTCGGAAGGCGTGGGCAATAGCACACAAAAATATGGTAATCAAGCGGAATTCTAGTTTTTTGGCCGAAAAATGCCATAAATGAGGAACGATCAAGGCAGGGCAGTGACTATGGTTCCTTAGGTCGTATTTGATGGCCTGGAAAATTTTAGGCGATCAGGGTCCACGGCTCCCGGGACCACTCGGAAGGCGTAAGCTATAGCACACCAAAATATGAAAATCGCGCGGAGTTATAGTTTTTTGGCCGAAAAATGCAAAGCATTTGGAACGATCATGGTGTGGCGGTGACTATGGTACCTTAGGTCGTATTTGATAGTCTGGAAAAATTTTAGGCGATCGGGACCACTTGGAAGGCGTGGGTATAGCACACGAAAATATGGGAATCGGGCGTAATTCTAGATTTTTGGCCGAAAAATGCAAAAAATGAGAAACGATGATGGCGGGGCGGTTACTATGGTTCCTTAGGTCGTATTTGACGGCCCGAAAAACTTTTAGGCGATCGGGGTCCGGGGGTCCCGGAACCACGTGGAAGGGTGGGCAATAACACACAAAAATATTGTAATCGGGCAGAATTCCAGTGTTTTGGCCGAAAAAAGCAACAAATGAGGAATGATCATGGCTGGGCGGTGACTATGGTTCCTTAGATCGTATTTGATAGACCGGAAAAATTTTAGGCGATAGGGGTCTGGAGTTCCCGGGTTCACTTGGAAGGCGTGGGCTATAAGACACGAAAATATGGGAATCGCGCGGAATTCTAGTTTTTTGGCCGAAAAACGGAAAAACCTAGGAACGATCATGGCTGGGCAGTGACTATGGTTCCTTAGGTCTTATTTGATAGTCCGGAAAAATTTTAGACAATATGGGTCCGGAGACCCGGGACCACTCGGAAGGCGTGGGCTTTAACACACAAAAATATGGGATCGCGCGGAATTCTAGTTGTTTGGCCGAAAAACGCAAAAAATGAGGAACGATAATGGCGGGGCGGATACTATGGTTCCTTAGGTCGTATTTGATAGTCCGGAAAAATTTTAGGCGATAGGGGTCCGGAGGTCCTGGGACCACTCGGAAGGTGTGGGCTATAACACACAAATATATGGGAATCGCGCGTAATTCTAGTCGTTTTGCCGAAAAATGCAAAAAATAAGGAACGATCATGGCGGGGCGGATACTATGGTTCCTTAGGTCGTAATTGATAGTCCGGAAAGATTTTAGGCGATAGGGGTCCGGAGGTCCCGGGACCACTCGGAAGGCGTGGGCTATAACACACAAAAATATGGGAATCACGCGGAATTCTAGTTGTTTGGCCGAAAAACGCAAAACATGAGGAACGATCATGGCGGGGTGGTTACTATGGTTACTTAGGTCGTATTTGATGGCCCGAAAATTTTTTAGGCGATCGGGGTTCGGGGTTCCCGGGACCCCTTGGAAGGCGTGGGCTAAAGCACACGAAAATATGGAAATCGCGCGAAATTCTAGTTTTTTGGCTGAAAAACGCAAAAAATGAGGAACGATCATGGCGGGGCGGTGACTATGGTTCCTTCGGTCCCATTTGATAGTACGGAAATGTTTTAGGCGATCTGGCTCCGGGGGGCCCGACCCACTCCGAAGGCGTGGGCGATAGCACACAAAAATATGGGAATCGGGCAGAATTCTAGTTTTTTGGCCAAAAAATGCAAAAAATGAGGAACGATCATGGAAAGGCGGTGACTATGGTTCCTTTGGTCTTAATTGATGGCCCGAAAATTTTTAGGCAGCCCGGCCCACTCGGAAGGCGTGTGCAATAGCACACAAAAATATGGTAATCCAGCGGAATTCTAGTTTTTTGGCCGAAAAATGCAATAAATGAGGAACGATCATGGCGGGGCAGTGACTATGGTTCCTTAGGTCATATTTGATGGCTCGGAAAATTTTAGGCTATCGGGGTCCACGGCTCCCAGGACCACTCGGAAGGCGTAAGCTATAGCACACTAAAATATGCAAATCGCGCGGATTTCTAGTTTTTTGGCCAAAAAATGCAAAGCATTTGGAACAATCATGGTGGGGCGGTGACTATGGTACCTTAGGTCGTATTTGATAGTCCGGAAATATTTTAGGCGATAGGGGTCCTGAGGTCCCGGGACCACTCGGAAGGTGTGGGCTATAACACACAAAAATATGGGAATCGCGCGGAATTCTAGTTGTTTGGCCGAAAAACGCAAAAAATAAGGAACGATCATGGCGGGGCGGATACTATGGTTCCTTAGGTTGTATTTGATTGCCCAGAAAAATTTTAGGCGATCGGGGTCCGCGGCTCTTGGGACCACTCGGAATGCAGGGGTATAGCACACGAAAATATGGTAATCGGGCGAAATTCTAGGTCTTTTTCAGTAACATGCAAAAAATGTGGAAAGATCCTGGCAGGGCGGTGACTATGGTTCCTTTGGTCTTATTTGATATTCTGGAAAAATATTAGGCGATAGGGGTCCGGAGGTCCCGGGACCACTCGGAAGGCGTGGGCCATAACACACAAAAATATGGGAATCGCGCGGAATTCTAGTTGTTTGGCCGAGAAATGCAAAAAATGAGGAACGATCATGGCGGGGCGCATACTATGGTTCCTTAGGTCATATTTGATAGTCCGGAAAAATTTTAGGCGATAGGGGTCAGGAGGTCCTGGGACCACTCGGAAGGCGTGGGCTATAACACACAAAAATATGGGAATCGCGCGGAATTCTAGTTGTTTGGACAAAAAATGCAAAAAATGAGGAACGATAATGGTGGGGTGGTTACTATGGTTCCTTAGGTCGTATTTGATGGCTCGGAAAATTTTTAGGTGATCGGGGTTCCCGGGACCCCTTGGAAGGCGTGGGCTAAAGCACAAGAAAATATGGAAATCGCGCGGAATTCTAGTTTTTTGGCTGAAAAACGCAAAAGACTAGGAACGATCATGGTGGGGCGGTGACTATGGTTCCTTAGGCCATATTTGATAGTCCAGTAAATTTTTAGGCGATCCGGCTCCAGGAGGCCCGACCCACTCGGAGGGCGTGGGCGACAGCACACAAAAATATGAGAATCGGGCGGAATTCTAGTTTTTTGGCCAAAAAATGCAAAAAATGAGGAACGATCATGGCGAGGTGGTGACTATGGTTCCTTAGGTCTTAATTGATGGCCCAAAATGTTTTTAGGCGATCCGAGACCGGCGGCCCGGCCCACTCGGAAGGCGTGGGCAATAGCACACAAAAACATGGTAATCGAGCGGAATTCTAGTTTTTTGGCTGAAAAACGCAATAAATGAGGAACGATCATGGAGGGGCGGTGACTATGGTTCCTTAGGTCCTAATTGATGGCCCGAAATGTTTTTAAGGGATCCGAGTCCGGCGGCCCGGCCCACTCGGAAGGCGTGGGCAATAGCACACAAAAATATGGTAATCAAGCGGAATTCTAGTTTTTTGGCCGAAAAATGCCATAAATGAGGAACGATCAAGGCGGGGCGGTGACTATGGTTCCTTAGGTCGTATTTGATGGCCTGGAAAATTTTAGGCGATCAGGGTCCACGGCTCCCGGGACCACTCGGAAGGCGTAAGCTATAGCACACCAAAATATGAAAATCGCGCGGAGTTCTAGTTTTTTGGCCGAAAAATGCAAAGCATTTGGAACGATCATGGTGTGGTGGTGACTATGGTACCTTAGGTCGTATTTGATAGTCCGGAAAAATTTTAGGCGATCGGGGTCCGCGGCTCCCCGCACCACTTGGAAGGCGTGGGTATAGCACACGAAAATATGGGAATCGGGCGTAATTCTATTTTTTGGCCGAAAATGCAAAAAATAAGAAACGATGATGGCGGGGCGGTTACTATGGTTCCTTATGTCGTATTTGACGGCCCGGAAAAATTTTAGGCGATCGGGGTCCGGGGGTCCCGGAACCACTTGGAAGGGTGGGCAATAACACACAAAAATATTGTAATCGGGCGGAATTCCAGTGTTTTGGCCGAAAAACGCAACAAATGAGGAATGATCATGGCTGGGCGGTGACTATGGTTCCTTAGGTCGTATTTGATAGTCCGGAAAAATTTTAGGCAATAGGGGTCCTGAGGTCCCGGGACCACTCGGAAGGTGTGGGCTATAACACACAACAATATGGGAATCGCGTGGAATTCTATTTGTTTGGCCGAAAAATGCAAAAAATAAGGAACGATCATGGCTGGGCGGTGACTATGGTTCCTTAGGTCTTATTTGATAGTCCGGAAAAGTTTTAGGCGATAGGGGTCCGGAGACCCGGGACCACTCGGAAGGCGTGGGCTTTAACACACAAAAATATGGGATCGCGCGGAATTCTAGTTGTTTGGCCGAAAAATGCAAAAAATGAGGAACGATAATGGCGGGGCGGATACTATGGTTCCTTAGGTCGTATTTGATAGTCTGGAAAAATTTTAGGCGATAGGGGTCCGGAGGTCCCGGGACCACTCGGAAGGTGTGGGCTATAACACACAAAAATATGGGAATCGCGCGTAATTCTAGTCGTTTTGCCGAAAAACGCAAAAAATAAGGAACGATCATGGCGTGGCGTATACTATGGTTCCTTAGGTCGTATTTGATAGTCCGGAAAAATTTTAGGCGATAGGGGTCCGGAGTTCCCGGGTTCACTTGGAAGGCGTGGGCTATAGGACATGAAAATATGGGAATCGCGCGGAATTCTAGTTGTTTGGCCGAAAAACGCAAAAAATGAGGAACGATCATGGCGGGGTGGATACTATGGTTCCTTAGGTCGTAATTGATAGTCCGGAAAGATTTTAAGCGATAGGGGTCCGGAGGTCCCGGGACCACTCGGAAGGCGTGGGCTATAACACACAAAAATATGGGAATCACGCGGAATTCTAGTTCTTTGGCCGAAAAACGCAAAACATGAGGAATGATCATGGCGGGGTGGTTACTATGGTTACTTAGGTCGTATTTGATGGCCCGAAAATTTTTAGGCGATCGGGGTTCGGGGTTCCCGGGACCCCTTGGAAGGCGTGGGCTAAAGCACACGAAAATATGGAAATCGCACAAAATTCTAGTTTTTTGGCTGAAAAATGCAAAAAATGAGGAACGATCATGGCGGGGCGGTGACCATGGTTCCTTCGGTCGCATTTGATAGTACAGAAACTTTTTATGCGATCCGGCTCCGGGGGGCCCGACCCACTCGGAAGGCGTGGGCGATAGCACACAAAAATATGGGAATCGGGCAGAATTCTAGTTTTTTGGCCAGAAAATGCAAAAAATGAGGAACGATCATGGAAAGGCAGTGACTATGGTTCCTTAGGTCTTAATTGATGTCCCGAAAATTTTTAGGCGGCCCGGCCCACTCGGAAGGCGTGCGCAATAGCACACAAAAATATGGTAATCGAGCGGAATTCTAGTTTTTTGGCCGAAAAATGCAATAAATGAGGAACGATCAGGGAGGGGTGGTGACTATGGTTCCTTAGGTCATATTTGATGGCCCGGAAAATTTTAGGCTATCGGGGTCCACGGCTCCCAGGACCACTCGGAAGGCGTAAGCTATAGCACACTAAAATATGCATATCGCGCGGATTTCTAGTTTTTTGGCCAAAAAATGCAAAGCATTTGGAACAATCATGGTGGGGCGGTGACTATGGTACCTTAGGTCATATTTGATAGTCCGGAAATATTTTAGGCGATAGGGGTCCTGAGGTCCCGGGACCACTCGGAAGGTGTGGGCTATAACACACAAAAATATGGGAATCGCGCGGAATTCTAGTTGTTTGGCCGAAAAACGCAGAAAATAAGGAACGATCATGGCTGGGAGGTGACTATGGTTCCTTAGGTTTTATTTGATAGTCCGGAAAAATTTTAGGCGATAGGGGTCCGGAGACCCGGGACCACTTGTAAGGCGTGGTTATAGCACACAAAAATATGGGAATCGGGCGGAATTCTAGTTGTTTCGCCAAAAAATGCAAAAAATGAGAAACGATCATGGCGGGAAGGTGACTATGGTTCCTTAGGTCTTATTTGATAGTCCGGAAATTTTTTTAGGTGATCCGAGTGCGGGGGGCACGGCCCACTCGGAAGGCGTGGGCTATAGCACACGAAAATATGGGAATCGCTCGGAATTCTAGTTGTTTGGCCGAAAAACGCAAAAAATAAGGAACGATCATGGCGGGGCGGATACTATGGTTCCTTAGGTTGTATTTGATTGCCCGGAAAAATTTTAGGCGATCGGGGTCCGCGGCTCTTGGGACCACTCGGAATGCGTGGGTATAGCACACGAAAATATGGTAATCGGGCGAAATTCTAGGTCTTTTTCAGTAACATGCAACAAATGTGGAAAGATCTTGGAAGGGCGGTGACTATGGTTCCTTTGGTCTTATTTGATAGTCTGGAAAAATATTAGGCGATAGGGGTCCGGAGGTCCCGGGACCACTCGGAAGGCGTGGGCTATAACACACAAAAATATGGGAATCGCGCGGAATTCTAGTTGTTTGGCCGAGAAATGCAAAAAATGAGGAACGATCATGGCGGGGCGCATACTATGGTTCCTTAGGTCGTATTTGATAGTCCGGAAAAATTTTAGGCGATAGGGGTCAGGAGGTCCTGGGACCACTCGGAAGGCGTGGGCTATAATACACAAAAATATGGGAATCGCGCGGAATTCTAGTTATTTGGACGAAAAATGCAAAAAATGAGGAACATTAATGGTGGGGTGGTTACTATGGTTCCTTAGGTCGTATTTGATGGCCCGGAAAATTTTTAGGCGATCGGGGTTCGGGGTTCCCGGGACCCCTTGGAAGGCGTGGGCTAAAGCACAAGAAAATATGAAAATCGCGCGGAATTCTAGTTTTTTGGCTGAAAAACGCATAAGACTAGGAACGATCATGGCGGGGCGGTGACTATGGTTCCTTAGGTCGTATTTGATAGTCCAAAAAATTTTTAGGCGATCCGGCTCCGCGGGGCCTGACCCACTCGGAGGGCGTGGGCGACAGCACACAAAAATATGAGAATCGGGCGGAATTATAGTTTTTTGGCCAAAAAATGCAAAAACTGAGGAACGATCATGGAGAGGCGGTGACTATGGTTCCTTAGGTCCTAATTGATGGCCCGAAAAGTTTTTTGGCAACTCGAGTCCGGCGGCCCGGCCCACTCGGAAGGCGTGGGCAATAGCTCAAAAAAATATGGTAATCGAGCGGAATTCTAGTTTTTTGGCCGAAAAACGCAATAAATGAGGAACGATCATGGCGGGGCGGTGACTATGGTTCCTTAGGTCATATTTGATGGCCCGGAAAATTTTTGGCAATCGGGGTCCACGGCTCCCGGGACAACTCGGAAGGCGTAAGCTATAGCACATGAAAATATGCAAATCGCGCGGAGTTCTAGTTTTTTGGCCGAAAAATGCAAAGCATTTGGAATGATCATGGTGGGGTGGTGACTATGGTACCTTAGGTCGTATTTGATAGTCCGAAAAATTTTTAGGCGATCGGGGTCCGCGGCTCCCCTGACCACTTGGAAGGCGTGGGTATAGCACACGAAAATATGGGAATCGGGCGTAATTCTAGTTTTTTGGCCGAAAAACGCAACAAATGAGGAATGATCATGGCTGGGCGGTGACTATGGTTCCTTAGGTCGTATTTGATAGTCCGGAAAAATTTTAGGCGATAGGGGTCCTGAGGTCCCGGGACCACTCGGAAGGTGTGGGCTATAACACACAAAAATATGGGAATCGCGCGGAATTCTAGTGTTTTGGCCGAAAAACGCAAAAAATAAAGAACGATCATGGCTGGGCGGTGACTATGGTTCCTTAGGTCTTATTTGATAGTCCGGAAAAGTTTTAGGCGATAGGGGTCCGGAGTTCCGGGACCACTTGTAAGGCGTGGGTATAGCACACGATAATATGGGAATCGGGCGAAATTCTTGTTATTTGGCCGAAAAATGAAAAAAATGAGAAACGATCATGGCGGGGTGCATACTATGGTTCCTTAGGTCGTATTTGATAGTCCGGAATAATTTTAGGCGATAGGGGTCAGGAGGTCCTGGGACCACTCGGAAGGCGTGGGCTATAACACACGAAAATATAGGAATCGCGCGGAATTCTAGTTGTTTGGACGAAAAATGCAAAAAAAGAGGAACTATAATGGTGGGGTGGTTACTATGGTTCCTTAGGTCGTATTTGATGGCCCAAAAAATTTTTAGGCGATCGGGGTTCGGAGTTCCCGGGACCCCTTGGAAGGCATGGGATAAAGCACAAGAAAATATGGAAATCGCGCGGAATTCTAGTTTTTTGGCTGAAAAACGCAAAAGACTAGGAACGATCATGGCGGGGCGGTGACTATGGTTCCTTAAGTCGTATTTGATAGTCTGGAAAATTATTAGGCGATCCGGCTCCGGGGGGCCCGACCCACTCGGAGGGCGTGGGCGACAACACACAAAAGTATGAGAATCGGGCGGAATTCTAGTTTTTTGGCCAAAAAATGCAAAAAATGAGGAACGATCATGGCGAGGCGGTGACTATGGTTCCTAAGGTCCTAATTGATGGCCCGAAATTTTTTTTGGCGATTCGAGTCTGGCGGCCCGGCCCACTCGGAAGGCGTGGGCAATAGCACACAAAAATATGGTAATCGAGCGGAATTCTTGTTGTTTGGCCGAAAAACGCAAAACATGAGGAACGATCATGGCGGGGTGGTTACTATGGTTCCTTAGGTCGTATTTGATGGCCCGAAAATTTTTTAGGCGATCAGGGTTCGGGGTTCCCGGGACCCCTTGGAAGGCGTTGGCTAAAGCACACGAAAATATGGAAATCGTGCGAAATTCTAGTTTTTTGGCTGAAAAACGCAAAAAATGAGGAACGATCATGGCGGGACGGTGACTATGGTTCCTTAGGTCGCATTTGATAGTACGGAAATCTTTTAGGCGATCCGGCTCCGGGGGGCCCGACCCACTCGGAAGGCGTGGGCGATAGCACACAAAAATATGGGAATGAGGGCGGAATTCTAGTTTTTTGGCCAAAAAAGGCAAACAATGAGGAACGATCATGGCAAGGCGGTGACTATGGTTCCTTAGGTCTTAATTGATGGCCCGAAAATTTTTAGGCCATCCGAGACCGGCGGCCCGGCCCACTCGGAAGGCGTGCGCAATAGCACACAAAAATATGGTAATCGAGCGCAATTCTAGTTTTTTGGCCGAAAAATGCAATAAATGAGGAACGATCATGGCGGGGCGGTGACTATGGTTCCTTAGGTCATATTTGATGGCCCGGAAAATTTTAGGCGATCGGGGTCCACGGCTCCCAGGACCACTCGGAAGGCGTAAGCTATAGCACACTAAAATATGCAAATCGCGCGGATTTCTAGTTTTTTGGCCAAAAAATGCAAAGCATTTGGAACAATCATGATGGGGCGGTGACTATGGTACCTTAGGTCGTATTTGATAGTCCGGAAATATTTTAGGCGATAGGGGTCCTGAGGTCCCGGGACCACTCGGAAGGTGTGGGCTATAACACACAAAAATATGGGAATCGCGCGGAATTCTAGTTGTTTGGCCGAAAAAAGCAAAAAATAAGGAACGATCATGGCTGGGAGGTGACTATGGTTCCTTAGGTTTTATTTGATAGTCCGGAAAAGTTTTAGGCGATAGGGGTCCGGAGACGCGGGACCACTTATAAGGCGTGGGTATAGCACACAAAAATATGGGAATCGGGCGGAATTCTAGTTGTTTCGCCAAAAAATGCAAAAAATGAGAAACGATCATGGCGGGAAGGTGACTATGGTTCCTTAGGTCTTATTTGATAGTCCGGAAATTTTTTTAGGTGATCCGAGTGTGGGGGGAACAGCCCACTCGGAAGGCGTGGGCTATAGCACACGAAAATATGGGAATCGCTCGGAATTCTAGTTGTTTGGCAGAAAAACGCAAAAAATAAGGAACGATCATGACGGGGTGGATACTATGATTCCTTAGGTTGTATTTGATTGCCGGAAAAATTTTAGGCGATCGGGGTCCGCGGCTCTAGGGACCACTCGAAATGCGTGGGTATAGCACACGAAAATATGGTAATCGGGCGAAATTCTAGATCTTTTCAGTAACATGCAAAAAATGTGGAAAGATCTTGGCAGGGCGGTGAATATGGTTCCTTTGGTATTATTTGATAGTCCGGAAAACTATTAGGCGATAGGGGTCCGGAGGTCCCGGGACCACTTGGAAGGCGTGGGCTATAACACACAAAAATATGGGAATCGCGCGGAATTCTAGTTGTTTGGACGAAAAATGCAAAAAATGAGGAACGATAATGGTGGGGTGGTTACTATGGTTCCTTAGGTCGTATTTGATGGCCCGGAAAATTTTTAGGCGATCGGGGTTCGAGGTTCCCGGGACCCCTTGGAAGGCGTGGGCTAAAGCACAAGAAAATATGGAAATCGCACGGAATTCTAGTTTTTTGGCTAAAAAACGCAAAAGACTAGGAACG
Organism: Nicotiana tomentosiformis; assembly: GCF_000390325.3. Lineage (NCBI taxonomy): Eukaryota > Viridiplantae > Streptophyta > Magnoliopsida > Solanales > Solanaceae > Nicotiana > Nicotiana tomentosiformis. The sequence continues at coordinate 335,846 of NW_027174584.1, forward strand.
TTCATGGCGGGGCGGTGACTATGGTTCCTTAGGTCGTATTTGATAGTCCGGAAAATTTTTAGGCGATCCGGCTCCGGGGGGCCCGACCCACTCGGAGGGCGTGGGCGACAGCACACAAAAGTATGAGAATCGGGCGGAATTCTAGTTTTTTGGCCAAAAAATGAAAAAAATGAGGAACGATCATGGCGAGGTGGTGACTATGGTTCCTAAGGTCCTAATTGATGGCCCAAAATTTTTTTTGGCGATTCGAGTCTGGCGGCCCGGCCCACTCGGAAGGCGTGGGCAATAGCACACAAAAATATGGTAATCGAGCGGAATTCTTGTTGTTTGGCCGAAAAACGCAAAACATGAGGAACGATCATGGCGGGGTGGTTACTATGGTTCCTTAGGTCGTATTTGATGGCCCAAAAATTTTTTAGGCGATTGGGACCACTCGAAATGCGTGGGTATAGCACACAAAAATATGGTAATCGGGCGAAATTCTAGATCTTTTTCAGTAACATGCAAAAAATGTGGAAAGATCTTGGCAGGGCGGTGACTATGGTTCCTTTGGTATTATTTGATAGTCCGGAAAACTATTAGGCGATAGGGGTCCGGAGGTCCCGGGACCACTTGGAAGGCGTGGGCTATAACACACAAAAATATGGGAATCGCGCGGAATTCTAGTTGTTTGGACGAAAAATGCAAAAAATGAGGAACGATAATGGTGGGGTGGTTACTATGGTTCCTTAGGTCGTATTTGATGGCCCGGAAAATTTTTAGGCGATCGGGGTTCGAGGTTCCCGGGACCCCTTGGAAGGCGTGGGCTAAAGCACAAGAAAATATGGAAATCGCACGGAATTCTAGTTTTTTGGCTAAAAAACGCAAAAGACTAGGAACGTTCATGGCGGGGCGGTGACTATGGTTCCTTAGGTCGTATTTGATAGTACGGAAATCTTTTAGGCGATCCGGCTCCGGGGGGCCCGACCCACTCGGAAGGCGTGGGCGGTAGCACACAAAAATATGGGAATGAGGGCGGAATTCTAGTTTTTTGGCCAAAAAATGCAAAAAATGAGGAACGATCATGGCAAGGCGGTGACTATGGTTCCTTAGGTCTTAATTGTTGGCCCAAAAATTTTTAGGCCATCCGAGACCGGCGGCCCGGCCCACTCGGAAGGCGTGCGCAATAGCACACAAAAATATGGTAATCGAGCGCAATTCTAGTTTTTTGGCCGAAAAATGCAATAAATGAGGAACGATCATGGCGGGGCGGTGACTATGGTTCCTTAGGTCATATTTGATGGCCCGGAAAATTTTAGGCGATCGGGGTCCACGGCTCCCAGGACCACTCGGAAGGCGTAAGCTATAGCACACTAAAATATGCAAATCGCGCGGATTTCTAGTTTTTTGGCCAAAAAATGCAAAGCATTTGGAACAATCATGATGGGACGGTGACTATGGTACCTTAGGTCGTATTTGATAGTCCGGAAATATTTTAGGCGATAGGGGTCCTGAGGTCCCGGGACCACTCGGAAGGTGTGGGCTATAACACACAAAAATATGGGAATCGCGCGGAATTCTAGTTGTTTGGCCGAAAAATGCAAAAAATAAGGAACGATCATGGCTGGGAGGTGACTATGGTTCCTTAGGTTTTATTTGATAGTCCGAAAAAGTTTTAGGCGATAGGGGTCCGGAGACCCGGGACCACTTATAAAGCGTGGGTATAGCACACAAAAATATGGGAATCGGGCGGAATTCTAGTTGTTTCGCCAAAAAATGCAAAAAATGAGAAACGATCATGGCGGGAAGGTGACTATGGTTCCTTAGGTCTTATTTGATAGTCCGGAAATTTTTTTAGGTGATCCGAGTGTGGGGGGAACGGGCCACTCGGAAGGCGTGGGCTATAGCACACGAAAATATGGGAATCGCTCGGAATTCTAGTTGTTTGGCAGAAAAATGCAAAAAATAAGAAACGATCATGGCGGGGTGGATACTATGATTCCTTAGGTTGTATTTGATTGCCCGGAAAAATTTTAGGCGATCGGGGTCCGCGGCTCTAGGGACCACTCGGAATGCGTGGGTATAGCACACGAAAATATGGTAATCGGGCGAAATTCTAGATCTTTTTCAGTAACATGCAAAAAATGTGGAAAGATCTTGGCAGGGCGGTGACTATGGTTCCTTTGGTATTATTTGATAGTCCGGAAAACTATTAGGCGATAGGGGTCCGGAGGTCCCGGGACCACTTGGAAGGCGTGGGCTATAACACACAAAAATATGGGAATCGCGCGGAATTCTAGTTGTTTGGACGAAAAATGCAAAAAATGAGGAACGATAATGGTGGGGTGGTTACTATGGTTCCTTAGGTCGTATTTGATGGCCCGGAAAATTTTTAGGCGATCGGGGTTCGAGGTTCCCGGGACCCCTTGGAAGGCGTGGGCTAAAGCACAAGAAAATATGGAAATCGCGCGGAATTCTAGTTTTTTGGCTGAAAAACGCAAAAGACTTGGAACGATCATGGCAGGGCGGTGACTATGGTTCCTTAGGTCGTATTTGATAGTCCGGAAAATTTTTAGGCGATCCGGCTCCGGGGGGCCCGACCCACTCGGAGGGCGTGGGCGACAACACACAAAAGTATGAGAATCGGGCGGAATTCTAGTTTTTTGGCCAAAAAATGCAAAAAATGAGGAACGATCATGGCGAGGCGGTGACTATGGTTCCTAAGGTCCTAATTGATGGCCCGAAATTTTTTTTGGCGATTCGAGTCTGGCGGCCCGGCCCACTCGGAAGGCGTAGGCAATAGCACACAAAAATATGGTAATCGAGCGGAATTCTTGTTGTTTGGCCGAAAAACGCAAAACATGAGGAACGATCATGGCGGGGTGGTTACTATGGTTCCTTAGGTCGTATTTGATGGCCCAAAAATTTTTTTGGCGATCGGGGTTCGGGGTTCCCGGGACCCCTTGGAAGGCGTTGGCTAAAGCACACGAAAATATGGAAATCGCGCGAAATTCTAGTTTTTTGGCTGAAAAACGCAAAAAATAAGGAACGATCATGGCGGGACGGTGACTATGGTTCCTTAGGTCGCATTTGATAGTACGGAAATCTTTTAGGCGATCCGGCTCCGGGGGGCCCGACCCACTCGGAAGGCGTGGGCGGTAGCACACAAAAATATGGGAATGAGGGCGGAATTCTAGTTTTTTGGCCAAAAAATGCAAAAAATGAGGAACGATCATGGCAAGGCGGTGACTATGGTTCCTTAGGTCTTAATTGTTGGCCCAAAAATTTTTAGGCCATCCGAGACCGGCGGCCCGGCCCACTCGGAAGGCGTGCGCAATAGCACACAAAAATATGGTAATCGAGCGCAATTCTAGTTTTTTGGCTGAAAAATGCAATAAATGAGGAACGATCAGGGCGGGGCGGTGACTATGGTTCCTTAGGTCATATTTGATGGCCCGGAAAATTTTAGGCGATCGGGGTCCACGGCTCCCAGGACCACTCGGAAGGCGTAAGCTATAGCACACTAAAATATGCAAATCGCGCGGATTTCTAGTTTTTTGGCCAAAAAATGCAAAGCATTTGGAACAATCATGATGGGGCGGTGACTATGGTACCTTAGGTCGTATTTGATAGTCCGGAAATATTTTAGGCGATAGGGGTCCTGAGGTCCCGGGACCACTTGGAAGGTGTGGGATATAACACACAAAAATATGGGAATCGCGCGGAATTCTAGTTGTTTGGCCGAAAAACGCAGAAAATAAGGAACGATCATGGCTGGGAGGTGACTATGGTTCCTTAGGTTTTATTTGATAGTCCGAAAAAATTTTAGGCGATAGGGGTCCGGAGACCCGGGACCACTTATAAGGCGTGGGTATAGCACACAAAAATATGGGAATCGGGCAGAATTCTAGTTGTTTCGCCAAAAAATGCAAAAAATGAGAAACGATCATGGCGGGAAGGTGACTATGGTTCCTTAGGTCTTATTTGATAGTCCGAAAATTTTTTTAGGTGATCCGAGTGTGGGGGGAACGGCCCACTCGGAAGGCGTGGGCTATAGCACACGAAAATATGGGAATTGCTCGGAATTCTAGTTGTTTGGCAGAAAAACACAAAAAATAAGGAACGATCATGGCGGGGTGGATACTATGGTTCCTTAGGTTGTATTTGATTGCCCGGAAAAATTTTAGGCGATCGGGGTCCGCGGCTCTAGGGACCACTCGGAATGCGTGGGTATAGCACACGAAAATATGGTAATCGGGCAAAATTCTAGATCTTTTTCAGTAACATGCAAAAAATGTGGAAAGATCTTGGCAGGGCGGTGACTATGGTTCCTTTGGTATTATTTGATAGTCCGGAAAAATATTAGGCGATAGGGGTCCGGAGGTCCCGGGACCACTTGGAAGGCGTGGGCTATAACACACAAAAATAAGGGAATCGCGCGGAATTCTAGTTGTTTGGACGAAAAATGCAAAAAATGAGGAACGATAATGGTGGGGTGGTTACTATGGTTCCTTAGGTCGTATTTGATGGCCCGAAAAATTTTTAGGCGATCGGGGTTCGGGGTTCCCGGGACCCCTTGGAAGGCGTGGGCTAAAGCACAAGAAAATATGGAAATCGCGCGGAATTCTAGTTTTTTGGCTGAAAAACGCAAAAGACATGGAACGATCATGGCAGGGCGGTGACTATGGTTCCTTAGGTCGTATTTGATAGTCCGGAAAATTTTTAGGCGATCCGGCTCCGGGGGGCCCGACCCACTCGGAGGGCGTGGGCGACAACACACAAAAGTATGAGAATCGGGCGGAATTCTAGTTTTTTGGCCAAAAAATGCAAAAAATGAGGAACGATCATGGCGAGGCGGTGACTATGGTTCCTAAGGTCCTAATTGATGGCCCGAAATTTTTTTTGGCGATTCGAGTCTGGCGGCCCGGCCCACTCGGAAGGCGTGGGCACTAGCACACAAAAATATGGTAATCGAGCGGAATTCTTGTTGTTTGGCCGAAAAACGCAAAACATGAGGAATGATCATGGCGGGGTGGTTACTATGGTTCCTTAGGTCGTATTTGATGGCCCGAAAATTTTTTAGGCGATCGGGGTTCGGGGTTCCTGGGACCCCTTGGAAGGCGTTGGCTAAAGCACACGAAAATATGGAAATCGCGCGAAATTCTAGTTTTTTGGCTGAAAAATGCAAAAAATGAGGAACGATCATGGCGGGGCGGTGACTATGGTTCCTTAGGTCGCATTTGATAGTACGGAAATCTTTTAGGCGATCCGGCTCCGGGGGACCCGACCCACTCGGAAGGCATGGGCGATAGCACACAAAAATATGGGAATGAGGGCGGAATTCTAGTTTTTTGGCCAAAAAATGCAAAACATGAGGAACGATCATGGCAAGGTGGTGACTATGGTTCCTTAGGTCTTAATTGATGGCCCGAAAATTTTTAGGCCATCCGAGACCCGCGGCCCGGCCCACTCGGAAGGCGTGCGCAATAGCACACAAAAATATGATAATCGAGCGCAATTCTAGTTTTTTGGCCGAAAAATGCAATAAATGAGGAACGATCATGGCGGGGCGGTGACTATGGTTCCTTAGGTCATATTTGATGGCCCGGAAAATTTTAGGCGATCGGGGTCCACGGCTCCCAGGACCACTTGGAAGGCGTAAGCTATAGCACACTAAAATATGCAAATCGCGCGGATTTCTAGTTTTTTGGCCAAAAAATGCAAAGCATTTGGAACAATCATGATGGGGCGGTGACTATGGTACCTTAGGTCTTATTTGATAGTCCGGAAATATTTTAGGCGATAGGGGTCCTGAGGTCCAGGGACCACTTGGAAGGTGTGGGCTATAACACACAAAAATATGGGAATCGCGCGGAATTCTAGTTGTTTGGCCGAAAAACGCAAAAAATAAGGAACGATCATGGCTGGGAGGTGACTATGGTTCCTTAGGTTTTATTTGATAGTCCGGAAAAATTTTAGGCGATAGGGGTCCGGAGACCCGGGACCACTTATAAGGCGTGGGTATAGCACACAAAAATATGGGAATCGGGCGGAATTCTAGTTGTTTCGCCAAAAAATGCAAAAAATGAGAAACGATAAGGGCGGGAAGTTGACTATGGTTCCTTAGGTCTTATTTGATAGTCCGGAAATTTTTTTAGGTGATCCGAGTGTGGGGGGAACGGCCCACTCGGAAGGCGTGGGCTATAGCACACGAAAATATGGGAATCGTTCGGAATTCTAGTTGTTTGGCAGAAAAACACAAAAAATAAGGAACGATCATGGCGGGGTGGATACTATGGTTCCTTAGGTTGTATTTGATTGCCCGGAAAATTTTTAGGCGATCGGGGTCCGCGGCTCTAGGGACCACTCGGAATGCGTGGGTATAGCACACGAAAATATGGTAATCGGGCGAAATTCTAGATCTTTTTCAGTAACATGCAAAAAATGTGGAAAGATCTTGGCAGGGCGGTGACTATGGTTCCTTTGGTATTATTTGATAGTCCGGAAAAATATTAGGCGATAGGGGTCCGGAGGTCCCGGGACCACTTGGAAGGCGTGGGCTATAACACACAAAAATATGGGAATCTCGCGGAATTCTAGTTGTCTGGACGAAAAATGCAAAAAATGAGGAACGATAATGGTGGTGTGGTTACTATGGTTCCTTAGGTCGTATTTGATGGCCCGGAAAGTTTTTAGCCGATCGGGGTTCGGGGTTCCCGGGACCCCTTGGAAGGCGTGGGCTAAAGCACAAGAAAATATGGAAATCGCACGGAATTCTAGTTTTTTGGCTGAAAAACGCAAAAGACTAGGAACGATCATGGCGGGGCGGTGACTATGGTTCCTTAGGTCGTATTTGATAGTCCGGAAAATTTTTAGGCGATCCGGCTCCGGGGTGCCCGACCCACTCGGAGGGCGTGGGCGACAGCACACAAAAATATGATAATTGGGCGGAATTCTAGTTTTTTGGCCACAAAATGCAAAAACTGAGGAACGATAATGGCGAGGCGGTGACTATGGTTCCTTAGGTCCTAATTGATGCCCCGAAATTTTTTTGGCGATTCGAGTCCGGCGGCCGGCCCACTCGGAAGGCGTGGGCAATAGCACACAAAAATATGGTAATCGAGCGGAATTCTAGTTTTTTGGCCGAAAAACGCAATAAATGAGGAACGATCATTGCGGGGCGGTGACTATGGTTCCTTAGGTCGTATTTGATGGCCCGGAAAATTTTTGGCGATCGGGGTCCACGGCTCCCGGGACCACTCGGAAGGCGTAAGCTATAGCACACTAAAATATGCAAATCGCGCGGATTTCTAGTTTTTTGGCCGAAAAATGCAAAGCATTTGGAACGATCATGGTGGGGCGGTGACTATGGTACCTTAGGTCGTATTTGATAGTTCGGAAAAATTTTAGGCGATCGGGGTCCGTGGCTCCCCTTACCACTTGGAAGGCGTGGGTATAGCACACGAAAATATGGGAATCGGGCGTAATTCTAGTTTTTTGGCCGAAAAATGCAAAAAATGAGGAACGATCATGGCGAGGCGGTGACTCTGGTTCCTTAGGTCCTAGGCGATCGGGGTCCGGGGGTCCCGGAACCACTTGGAAGGGTGGGCAATAGCACACAAAAATATTATAATCAGGCAGAATTCCAGTATTTTGGCCGAAAAACACAACAAATGAGGAATGATCATGGCTGGGCGGTGACTATGGTTCCTTAGGTCGTATTTGATAGTCCGGAAAAATTTTAGGCGATAGGGGTCCGGAGGTCCCGGGACCACTCGGAAGGTGTGGGCTATAACACACAAAAATATGGGAATCGCGCGGAATTCTAGTTGTTTGGCCGAAAAACGCAAAAAAATAAGGAATGATCAAGGCAGGGCAGATACTATGGTTCCTTAGGTCGTATTTGATTGCCCGGAAAAATTTTAGGTGATCGGGGTCCGCGGCTCTTGGGACCACTCAGAATGCATGGGTATAGCACACGAAAATATGGGAATCGGGCGAAATTCTAGGTCTTTTTCAGTAACATGCAAAAAATGTGGAAAGATCTTGACAGGGCGGTGACTATGGTTCCTTTGGTCTTGTTTGATAGTCCGGAAAAATATTAGGCGATAGGGGTCCGGAGGTCCCGGGACCACTCGGAAGGCGTGGGCTATAACACACAAAAATATGGGAATCGCGTGGAATTCTAGTTGTTTGGCCGAAAAACGCAAAAAATAAGGAATGATCATGGCGTGGCGGATACTATGGTTCCTTAGGTCGTATTTGATTGCCCGAAAATATTTTAGGCGATCGGGGTCCGCGGCTCTTGGGACCACTCGGAAGGCGTGGGCAATATGCACACAAAAATATGGTAATCGAGCGGAATTCTAGTTTTTTGGCGGAAAAACGCAAAAAATGAGGAACAATCATGGCGGGACGGATACTATGGTTCCTTTGGTCTTATTTGATAGTCCGGAAAAATATTAGGCTATAGGGGTCCGGTGGTCCCGGAACCACTCGGAAGGTGTGGGCTAACACACAAAAATATGGGAATCACGCGGAATTCTAGTTATTTGGCCGAAAAACGCAAAAAATAAGGAACGATCATGGCGGGGCAGATACTATGGTTCCTTAGGTGGTATTTGATTGCCCGGAAAAATTTTAGGTGATCGGGGTCTACGGCTCTTGGGACCACTCAGAATGCGTGGGTATAGCACACGAAAATATGGGAATCGGGCGAAATTCTAGGTCTTTTTCAGTAACATGCAAAAAATGTGGAAAGATCTTGACATGGCGGTGACTATGGTTCCTTTGTTCTTATTTGATAGTCCGGAAAAATATTAGGGGATAGGGGTCCGGAGGTCCCGGGACCACTCGGAAGGCGTGGGATATAACACACAAAAATATGGGAATCGCGCGGAATTCTAGTTGTTTGGCCAAAAAATGCAAAAACATGAGGAACGATCATGGCGGGGCGGTGACTATGGTTCCTTAGGTCTTATTTGATAGTCCGTAAAAATATTAGGCGATAGGGGTCCGGAGGTCCCGGGACCACTCGGAAGGCGTGGGCTAAAACACACAAAAATATGGGAATCGCGCGGAATTCTAGTTGTTTGGCCGAAAAACGCAAAAAATGAGGAACGATCATGGCGGGGCGGATACTATGGTTCCTTTGGTCTTATTTGATAGTCCGGAAAAATATTAGGCGATAGGGGTCCGGTGGTCCCGGGACCACTCGGAAGGTGTGGGCTATAACACACAAAAATATGGGGAATCGCGCGGAATTCTAGTTGTTTGGCCGAAAAATGCAAAAAATAAGGAACGATCATGGCGGGGCAGATACTATGGTTCCTTAGGTGGTATTTGATTGCCCGGAAAAATTTTAGGCGATCGGGGTCTGCGGCTCTTGGGACCACTCAGAATGCGTGGGTATAGCACACGAAAATATAGGAATCGGGCGAAATTCTAGGTCTTTTTCAGTAACATGCAAAAAATGTGGAAAGATCTTGACATGGCGGTGACTATGGTTCCTTTGTTCTTATTTGATAGTCCGGAAAAATATTAGGGGATAGGGGTCCGGAGGTCCCGGGACCACTCGGAAGGCGTGGGATATAACACACAAAAATATGGGAATCGCGCGGAATTCTAGTTGTTTGGCCAAAAAACGCAAAAAAATGAGGAACGATCATGGCGGGGCGGTGACTATGGTTCCTTAGGTCTATTTGATAGTCCGTAAAAATATTAGGCGATAGGGGTCCGGAGGTCCCGGGACCACTCGGAAGGCGCGGGCTAAAACACACAAAAATATGGGAATCGCGCGGAATTCTAGTTGTTTGGCCGAAAAACGCAAAAAATGAGGAACGATCATGGCGGGGCGGATACTATGGTTCCTTTGGTCGTATTTGATAGTCCGAAAAATTTTTAGCCGATAGGGGTCAGGAGGTCCCGGGACCACTCGGAAGGCTTGGGCTATAACACACAAAAATTTGGGAATGGCGCAGAATTCTACCTGTTTGGCCGAAAAACGCAAAAAATGAGGAACGATCATGGAGGGGTGGTTACTATGGTTCCTTAGGTCGTATTTGATGGCCCGGAAAATTTTTAGGCGAACGGGGATCGGGGTTCCCGGGACCCCTTGGAAGGCGTGGGCTAAAGCACACGAAAATATGGAAATCGCGCGAAATTCTAGTTTTTTGGCTGAAAAATGCAAAAGACTAGGAATGATCATGGCGGGGCGGTGACTATGGTTCCTTAGGTCGTATTTGATAGTCCGGAAAAATTTTAAGGGATAGGGGTCCGGAGTTCCCAAGTTCACTTGGAAGGCGTGGGCTATAGGACACGAAAATATGGGAATCGCGCGGAATTCTAGTTTTTTGGCCGCGGAAAACACTAGGAACGATCATGGCTGGGCGGTGACTATAGTTCCTTAGGTCTTATTTGATAGTCCGGAAAAATTTTAGGCGATAGGGGTCCGGAGGTCCCGGGACCACTCGGAAGGTGTGGGCTATAACACACAAAAATATAGGAATCGCGCGTAATTCTAGTTGTTTGGCCGAAAAACGCAAAAAATAAGGATCGATCATGGCGTGGCGGATACTATGGTTCCTTAGGTCGTATTTGATTGCCCGGAAATATTTTAGGCGATCGGGGTCGGCGGCTCTTGGGACCACTCAGAAGGCGTGGGCAATAGCACACAAAAATATGGTAATCTAGCGGAATTCTAGTTTTTTTGCCGAAAAACGCAATAAATGAGGAACGATCATGACGGGGCAGTGACTATGGTTCCTTAGGTCATATTTGATGGCCCGGAAAATTTTAGGCGATCGGGGTCCACGGCTCCCGGGACCACTCGGAAAGCGTAAGCTATATAGCACACTAAAATATGCAAATCGCACGGAGTTCTTGTTTTTTGGCTGAAAAATGCAAAGCATTTGGAACGATCATGGTGGGGCGGTGACTATGGTACCTTAGGTCATATTTGATAGTCCGGAAAAATTTTAGGCGATCGGGGTCCGCGGCTCCCCGGACCACTTGGAAGGCGTGGGTATAACACACGAAAATATGGGAATCGGGCGTAATTCTAGTTTTTTGGCCGAAAAATGCAAAAAATGAGAAACGATGATGGCGGGGCGGTTACTATGGTTCCTTAGGTCGTATTTGACGGCCCGGACAAATTTTAGGCCATCGGGGTCCGGGGGTCCCGGAACCACTTGGAAGGGTGGGCAATAGCACACAAAAACATTGTAATCGGGCGGAATTCTAGTTTTTTGGTCGAAAAACGCAACAAATGAGGAATGATCATGGCTGGGCGGTGACTATGGTTCCTTAGGTCGTATTTGATAGTCCGAAAAAATTTTAGGCGATAGGGGTCCGGAGTTCCCGGGTTCACTTGGAAGGCGTGGGCTATAGCATTTGAAAATATGGGAATCGCGCGGAATTCTAGGTTTTTGGCCGAAAAACAGAAAAAACTAGGAACGATCATGGCTAGGCGGTGACTATGGTTCCTTAGGTCTTATTTGATAGTCTGGAAAAATTTTAGGCGATAGGGGTCCGGAGACCCGGGACCACTCAGAAGGCGTGGGCTATAACACACAAAAATATGGGATCACGCGGAATTCTAGTTATTTGGCCGAAAAACACAAAAAATGAGGAACGATCATGGTGGGGCGGATACAATGGTTCCTTAGGTCGTATTTGATAGTCCGGAAAAATTTTAGGCGATAGGGGTCCGGAGGTCCCGGGACCACTCGGAAGGTGTAGGCTATAACACACAAAAATATGTGAATCGCGCGGAATTCTAGTTGTTTGGCCGAAAAACGCAAAAAATAAGGAACGATCATGGCGGGGCGGATACTATGGTTCCTTAGGTCGTATTTGATTGCCCGGAAAAATTTTAGGCGATCGGGGTCCACGGCTCTTGGGACCACTCGGAATGCGTGGGTATAGCACACGAAAATATGGGAATCGGGCGAAATTCTAGGAATGCGTGGGTATAGCACATGCAAAAAATTTGGAAAGATCTTGGCAGGGCGGTGACTATGGTTCGTTTGGTCTTATTTGATAGTCCGGAAAAATATTAGGCGATAGGGGTCCGGAGGTCCCGGGACCACTCGGAAGGCGTGGGCTATAACACACAAAAATATGGGAATCGCGCGAAATTCTAGTTGTTTGCCCGAAAAACGCAATAAATGAGGAACTATTATTGTGGGGCGGTGACTATGGTACCTTAGGTCGTATTTGATTGTCCGGAAAAATTTTAGGCGATAGGGGGCAGGAGGTCCCGGGACCACTCGGAAGGCGTGGGCTATAACACACAAAAATATGGGAATCGGGCAGAATTCTAGTTGTTTGCCCGAAAAACGCAAAAAATGAGGAACGATCATGGCGAGGTGGTTAATATGGTTCCTTAGGTCGTATTTGATGACCCGGAAAATTTTTAGGCGATCGGGGTTCGGGGTTTCCGGGACCCCTTGGAAGGCGCACACGAAAATATGGAAATCGCGCGAAATTCTAGTTTTTTGGCTGAAAAACGCAAAAGACTAGGAACGATCATGGCGGGGAGGTGACTATGGTTCCTTATGTCGTATTTGATTAGTCCGGAAAATTTTTAGGCGATCCGGCTCCGGGGGGCCCGACCCACTCGGAAGGCGTGGGTGATAGCGCACAAAAATATGGGAATCGGGTGGAATTCTAGTTCTTTGGCCAAAAAATGCAAAAAATGAGGAACGATCATGGCGAGGCGATGACTATGGTTCCTTAGATCTTAATTGATGGCCCGGAAATTTTTTAGGCGATCCGAGACCGGCGGCCCGGCCCACTCGGAAGGCGTGGGCAATAGCACACAAAAATATGGTAATCGAGCGGAATTCTAGTTTTTTGGTCGAAAAACACAATAAATGAGGAACGATCATGACGGGGTGGTGACTATGGTTCCTTAGGTCATATTTGATGGACCGGAAAATTTTAGGCGACCGGGGTCCACGGCTCCCGGGACCACTCGGAAAGCGTAAGCTATATAGCACACTAAAATATGCAAATCGTGCGGAGTTCTAGTTTTTTGGCCGAAAAATGCAAAGCATTTGGAACGATCATGGTGGGGCGGTGACTATGGTACCTTAGGTCGTATTTGATAGTCCGGAAAAATTTTAGGCGATCGGGGTCCGCGGCTCCCCGGACCACTTGGAAGGCGTGGGTATAGCACACGAAAATATGGGAATCGTGCGTAATTCTAGTTTTTTGGCCGAAAAATGCATAAAATGAGAAACGATGATGGCGGGGCGGTTACTATGGTTCCTTAGGTCGTATTTGATGGCCCGGAAAATTTTTAGGCGATCGGGGTCCGGGGGTCCCGGAACCACTTGGAAGGGTGGGCAATAGCACACAAAAACATTGTAATCAGGCGGAATTCTAGTTTTTTGGACGAAAAATGCAACAAATGAGGAATGATCATGGATGGGCGGTGACTATGGTTCCTTAGGTCGTATTTGATAGTCCGGTAAAATTTTAGGCGACAGGGGTCCGGAGTTCCAGTGTTCACTTGGAAGGCGTGGGCTATAGGACACGAAAATATGGGAATCGCGCGAAATTCTAGTTTTTTGGCCGAAAAACAGAAAAAACTAGGAACGATCATGGCTGGGCGGTGACTATGGTTCCTTAGGTCTTATTTGATAGTCCGGAAAAATTTTAGGCGATAGGGGTCCGGAGACCCGGGACCACTCGGAAGGCGTAGGCAATAACACACAAAAATATGGGATCGTGCGGAATTCTAGTTGTTTGGCCGAAAAACACAAAAAATGAGGAACGATCTTGGCGGAGCAGATACTATGGTTCCTTAGGTCGTATTTGATAGTCCGGAAAAATTTTAGGCGATAGGGGTCCGGAGGTCCCGGGACCACTCGGAAGGTGTGGGCTATAATACACAAAAATGTGGGAATCGCGCGGAATTCTAGCTGTTTGGCCGAAAAACGCAAAAAATAAGGAACGATCATGGCGGGGCAGATACTATGGTTCCTTAGGTCGTATTTGATTACCCGAAAAAATTTTAGGCGATCGGGGTCCGCGGCTCTTGGGACCACTCGGAATGTGTGGGTATAGCACACGAAAATATGGGAATCGGGCGAAATTCTAGGTCTTTTTTAGTAACATTCAAAAAATTTAGAAAGATCTTGGTAGGGCGGTGACTATGGTTCCTTTGGTCTTATTTGATAGTCCGGAAAAATATTAGACGATATGGGTCCGGAGGTCCCGGGACCATTCGGAAGGCGTGGGCTATAACACACAAAAATATGGGAATCGCGCGAAATTCTAGTTGTTTGGCCGAAAAATGCAAAAAATGAGGAACGATTATGGTGGGGCGGTGACAATGGTACCTTAGGTCGTATTTGATTGTCCGGAAAAATTTAAGGCGATAGGGGGCAGGAGGTCCCGGGACCACTCGGAAGGCGTGGGCTATAACACACAAAAATATGGGAATCGGGCGGAATTCTAGTTGTTTGCCCGAAAAACACAAAAAATGAGGAACGATCATGGCGGGGTGGTTAATATGGTTCCTTAGGACGTATTTGATGACCCGGAAAATTTTTAGGCGATCGGGGTTCGGGGTTCCAAGGACCCCTTGGAAGGCGTGGGCTAAAGCACACGAAAATATGGAAATCGCGCGAAATTCTAGGTTTTTGGCTGAAAAACGCAAAAGACTATGAACAATCATGGCGGGGAGGTGACTATGGTTCCTTATGTCGTATTTGATAGTCCGGAAAATTTTTAGGCGATCCGGCTCCGGGGGCCCGACCCACTCGGAAGGCGTGGGCGATAGCGCACAAAAATATATGGGAATCGGGTGGAATTCTAGTTCTTTGGCCAAAAAATGCAAAAAATGAGGAACGATCATGGCGAGGCGGTGACTATGGTTCATTAGATCTTAATTGATTGCCCGGAAATTTTTTAGGCGATCCGAGACCGGCGGCCCGGCCCACTCGGAAGGCGTGGGCAATAGCACACAAAAATATGGTAATCGAGCGGAATTCTAGTTTTTTTGTCGAAAAACGCAATAAATGAGGAACGATTATGACGGGGCGGTGACTATGGTTCCTTAGGTCATATTTGATGGCCCGGAAAATTTTAGGCGACCGGGGTCCACTGCTCCCGGGACCACTCGGAAAGCGTAAGCTATATAGCACACTAAAATATGCAAATCGTGCGGAGTTCTAGTTTTTTGGCCGAAAAATGCAAAGCATTTGGAACGATCATGGTGGGGCGGTGACAATGGTACCTTAGGTCGTATTTGATAGTCCGGAAAAATTTAAGGCGATCGGGGTCCGCGGCTCCCCGGACCACTTGGAAGGCGTGGATATAGCACACGAAAATATGGGAATAGGGCGTAATTCTAGTTTTTTGGCCGAAAAATGCAAAAAATGAGAAACGATGATGGCGGGGCGGTTACTATGGTTCCTTAGGTCGTATTTGATGGCCCGAAAAATTTTTAGGCGATCGGGGTCCGGGGGTCCCGGAACCACTTGGAAGGGTGGGCAATAGCACACAAAAACATTGTAATCGGGCGGAATTCTAGTTTTTTGGCCGAAAAATGCAACAAATGAGGAATGATCATGGCTGGGCGGTGACTATGGTTCCTTAGGTCGTATTTGATAGTCCGGTAAAATTTTAGGCGATAGGGGTCCGGAGTTCCCGGGTTCACTTGGAAGGCGTGGGCTATAGGACACGAAAATATGGGAATCGCGCGGAATTCTAGTTTTTTGGCCGAAAAACAGAAAAAACTAGGAACGATCATGGCTGGGCGGTGACTATGGTTCCTTAGGTCTTATTTGATAGTCCGGAAAAATTTTAGGCGATAGGGGTCCGGAGACCCGGGACCACTCGGAAGGCGTAGGCTATAACACACAAAAATATGGGATCGTGCGGAATTCTAGTTGTTTGGCCGAAAAACACAAAAAATGAGGAACGATCATGGCGGGCAGATACTATGGTTCCTTAGGTCGTATTTGATAGTCCGGAAAAATTTTAGGCGATAGGGGTCCGGAGGTCCCGGGACCACTCGGAAGGTGTGGGCTATAACACACAAAAATGTGGGAATCGCGCGGAATTCTAGCTGTTTGGCCGAAAAACGCAAAAAATAAGGAACGATCATGGCGGGGCAGATACTATGGTTCCTTAGGTTGTATTTGATTACCCGGAAAAATTTTAGGCGATCGGGGTCCGCGGCTCTTGGGACCACTCGGAATGTGTGGGTATAGCACACGAAAATATGGGAATCGGGCGAAATTCTAGGTCTTTTTTAGTAACATTCAAAAAATTTAGAAAGATCTTGGTAGGGCGGTGACTATGGTTCCTTTGGTCTTATTTGATAGTCCAGAAAAATATTAGACGATAGGGGTCCGGAGGTCCCGGGACCATTCGGAAGGCGTGGGCTATAACACACAAAAATATGGGAATCGCGCGGAATTCTAGTTGTTTGGCCGAAAAACGCAAAAAATGAGGAACAATCATGACTGGGTGGATACTATGGTTCCTTAGGTCGTATTTGATTGTCTGGAAAAATTTTAGGCGATAGGGGTCAGGAGGTCCCGGGACCACTCGGAAGGCGTGGGCTTTAACACACAAAAATATGGGAATCGCGCGGAATTCTAGTTGTTTGGCCGAAAAACGCAAAAAATGAGGAACGATCATGGCGGGGTGGTGAATATTGTTCCTTAGGTCGTATTTGATGGCCCGGAAAATTTTTAGGCGATTGGGGTTCGGGGTTCCAAGGACCCCTTGGAAGGCGTGGGCAAAAGCACACGAAAATATGGAAATCGCGCGAAATTCTAGTTTTTTGGCTGAAAAACGCAAAAGACTAGGAACGATCATGGCGGGGAGGTGACTATGGTTCCTTATGTCGTATTTGATAGTCCGGAAAATTTTTAGGCGATCCGGCTCCGGGGGGCCCGACCCACTCGGAAGGCGTGGGCGATAGCACACAAAAATATGGGAATCGGGCGGAATTCTAGTTCTTTGGCCAAAAAATGCAAAATATGAGGAACGATCATGGCAAGGTGGTGACTATGGTTCCTTAGGTCTTAATTGATGGCCCGGAAATTTTTTAGGCAATCCGAGACCGGCGGCCCGGCCCACTCGGAAGGCGTGGGCAATAGCACACAAAAATATGGTAATCGAGCGGAATTCTAGTTTTTTGGCCCAAAAATGCAATAAATGAGGAACGATCATGACGGGGCGGTGACTATAGTTCCTTAGGTCATATTCGATGGCCCGGAAAATATTAGGCGACCGGGGTCCATGGCTCCCGGGACCACTCGGAAAGCGTAAGCTATATAGCACACTAAAATATGCAAATCGCGCAGAGTTCTAGTTTTTTGGCCGAAAAATGCAAAGCATTTGGAACGATCATGGTGGGGCGGTGACTATGGTACCTTAGGTCGTATTTGATAGTCCGAAAAAATTTTAGGCGATCGGGGTCTGCGGCTCCCCGGACCACTTGGAAGGCGTGGGTATAGCACACGAAAATATGGGAATCGGGTGTAATTCTAGTTTTTTGGCCGAAAAATGCAAAAAATGAGAAACGATGATGGCGGGGCGGTAACTATGGTTCCTTAGGTCGTATTTGACGGCCCGGAAAAATTTTAGGCGATCGGGGTCCGCGGGTCCCGGAACCACTTGGAAGGGTGGGCAATAGCACACAAAAACATTGTAATCGGGCGGAATTCTAGTTTTCTGGCCGAAAAACGCAACAAATAAGGAATGATCATGGCTGGGCGGTGACTATGGTTCCTTAGGTCGTATTTGATAGTCCGGAAAAATTTTAGGCGATAGGGCTCCGGAGTTCCCGGGTTCACTTGGAAGGCGTGGGCTATAGGACACGAAAATATGGGAATCGCGCGGAATTCTAGTTTTTTGACCGAAAAACAGAAAAAACTAGGAACGATCATGGCTGGGCGGTGACTATGGTTCCTTAGGTCTTATTTGATACTGTGGAAAAATTTTAGGCGATAGGGTCCCGGAGACCCGGGACCACTCGGAAGGCGTAGGCTATAACACACAAAAATATGGGATCGTGCGAAATTCTAGTTGTTTGGCCGAAAAACACAAAAAATGAGGAACGATCATGGCAGGGCGGATACTATGGTTCCTTAGGTCGTATTTGATAATCCGGAAAAATTTTAGGCGATAGGGGTCCGGAGGTCCCGGGACCACTCGGAAGGTGTGGGCTATAACACACAAAAATATGGGAATCGCGCGGAATTCTAGTTGTTTGGCCGAAAAACACAAAAAATGAGGAACGATCATGGCGGGGCGGATACTATGGTTCCTTAGGTCGTATTTTATAGTTCGGAAAAATTTTAGGCGATAGGGGTCCGGAGGTCACGGGACCACTCGGAAGGTGTGGGCTATATAACACACAAAAATATGGGAATCGCGCGGAATTCTAGTTTTTTGGCCAAAAAATGCAAAAAAATGAGGAACGATCATGGCGAGGCGGTGACTATAGTTCCTTAGGTCTTAATTGATGTCCCGAAAATTTTTTAGGTGATCCGAGACCGGCGGCCCGGCCCACTCGGAAGGCGTGGGCAATAGCACACAACACTATGGTAATCGACCGGAATTCTAGTTTTTTGGCCGAAAAATGCAATAAATGAGGAACGATCATGGCGGGGCAGTGACTATGGTTCCTTAGGTCGTATTTGATGGCCCGGAAAAATTTTAGGTGATAGGGGTCCACGGCTCCCGGGACCACTCGGAAGATGTAAGCTATAGCACACTAAAATATGCAAATCGCGCAGAGTTCTATTTTTTTGGCCGAAAAATGCAAAGCATTTGGAACGATCATGGTGGGGCGGGGACTATGGTACCGTAGGTTTTATTTGATAGTCCGGAAAATTTTTAGGCGATCGGGGTCCGCGGCTCCCCGGACCACTTTGAAGGCGTGGGTATAGCACACGAAAATATGGGAATCGGGCATAATTCTAGGTCTTTTTCAGTAACATGCAAAAAATGTGGAAAGATCTTGACAGGGCGGTGACTATGGTTCCTTTGGTCTTATTTGATAGTCCAGAAAAATATTAGGCGATAGGGGTCCGGAGGTCCCGGGACCACTCGGAAGGCGTAGGCTATAACACACAAAAATATGGGAATCGCGCGGAATTCTAGTTGTTTGGCCGAAAAACGCAAAAAATGAGGAACGATCATGGCGGGGCGGATACTATGGTTCCTTAGGTCGTATTTGATAGTCCGGAAAAATATTAGGCGATAGGGGTCAGGAGGTCCCGGGACCACTCGGAAGGCGTGGGTTATAACACACAAAAATATGGGAATCGCGCGGAATTCTAGTTGTTTGGCCGAAAAATGCAAAAAATGAGGAACGATCATGGTGGGGTGGTTACTATGGTTCATTAGGTCGTATTTGATGGCCCAGAAAATTTTTAGGCGATCGGGGTTCGGGGTTCCCGGGACCCCTTGGAAGGCGTGGGCTAAAGCATACGAAAATATGGAAATCGCGCGAAATTCTAGTTTTTTGGCCGAAAAACGCAAAAAATGAGGAACGATCATGGCGGGGCGGTGACTATGGTTCCTTAGGCCTTATTTGATAGTCCGTAAAAATTTTAGGCGATAGGGGTCAGGAGGTCCCGGGACCACTCGGAAGGCATGGGCTATAACACACAAAAATATGGGAATCGCGCTGAATTCTAGTTGTTTGGCCGAAAAATGCAAAAATGAGGAACGATCATGGCGGGGTGGTTACTATGGTTCCTTAGGTCATATTTGATGGCCCGGAAAATTTTAGGCGATCGGGGTTCGGGGTTCCCTGGACCCCTTGGAAGGCGTGGGCTAAAGCACACGAAAATATGGAAATCGCGCAAAATTCTAGTTTTTTGGCTGAAAAATGCAAAAGACTAGGAACGATCATGGCGGGGCGGTGACTATGGTTCCTTAGGTCGTATTTGATAGTCCGAAAAATTTTTAGGCGATCCGGCTCCGGGGGGCCCGACCCACTCGGAAGGCGTGGGCGATAGCACACAAAAATATGGGAATCGGGCGGAATTCTAGTGTTTTGGCCAACAAAATGCAAAAAATGAGGAACGATCATGGCGAGGCGGTGACTATAGTTCCTTAGGTCTTAATTGATGTCCCGAAATTTTTTTAGGTGATCCGAGACCGGCGGCCCGGCCCACTCGGAAGGCGTGGGCAATAGCACACAAAAATATGGTAATCGAGCGGAATTCTAATTATTTGGCCGAAAAACGCAGTAAATGAGGAACGATCATGGCGGGGTGGTGACTATGGTTCCTTAGGTCGTATTTGATGGCCCAGAAAAATTTTAGGCGATCGGGGTCCACGGCTCCCGGGACCACTCGGAAGGTGTAAGCTATAGCACACTAAAATATGCAAATCGCGCAGAGTTCTATTTTTTTGGCCGAAAAATGCAAAGCATTTGGGACGATCATGGTGGGGCGGTGACTATGGTACCTTACGTCGTATTTGATAGTCCGGAAAATGTTTAGGCGATCGGGGTCCGCGGCTCCCCGGACCACTTGGAAGGCGTGGGTATAGCACACGAAAATATGGGAATCGGGCGTAATTCTAGTTTTTTGGCCGAAAAATGCAAAAAATGAGAAACAATGATGGCGGGGCGGTTACAATGGTTCCTTAGGTCGTATTTGATGGCCCGGAAAAATTTTAGGCGATCGGGGTCCGGGGATCCCGGAACCACTTGGAAGGGTGGGCAATAGCACACAAAAATATTGTAATCGGGCGGAATTTTAGTTTTTTGGCCAAAAAACGCAACAAATGAGGAATGATCATGGTTGGGAGGTGACTTTGGTTCCTTAGGTCATATTTGATAGTCCGGAAAATTTTTAGGCGATAGGGGTCCGGAGTTCCCGGGTTCACTTGGAAGGCGTGGGCTATTAGGACACGAAAATATGGGAATCGCGCGGAATTCTAGTTTTTTTGGCCGAAAAACAGAAAAAACTAGGAACGATCATGGCTGGGCGGTGACTATGGTTCCTTAGGTCTTATTTGATGGCCCGGAAAAATTTTAGGTGATAGGGGTCCACGGCTCCCGGGACCACTCGGAAGATGTAAGCTATAGCACACTAAAATATGCAAATCGCGCAGAGTTCTATTTTTTTGGCCGAAAAATGCAAAGCATTTGGAACGATCATGGTGGGGCGGGGACTATGGTACCGTAGGTTTTATTTGATAGTCCGGAAAATTTTTAGGCGATCGGGGTCCGCGGCTCCCCGGACCACTTTGAAGGCGTGGGTATAGCACACGAAAATATGGGAATCGGGCGTAATTCTAGGTCTTTTTCAGTAACATGCAAAAAATGTGGAAAGATCTTGACAGGGCGGTGACTATGGTTCCTTTGGTCTTATTTGATAGTCCAGAAAAATATTAGGCGATAGGGGTCCGGAGGTCCCGGGACCACTCGGAAGGCGTAGGCTATAACACACAAAAATATGGGAATCGCGTGGAATTCTAGTTGTTTGGCCGAAAAACGCAAAAAATGAGGAACGATCATGGCGGGGCGGATACTATTGTTCCTTAGGTCGTATTTGATAGTCCGGAAAAATATTAGGCGATAGGGGTCAGGAGGTCCCGGGACCACTCGGAAGGCGTGGGTTATAACACACAAAAATATGGGAATCGCGCGGAATTCTAGTTGTTTGGCCGAAAAATGCAAAAAATGAGGAACGATCATGGTGGGGTGGTTACTATGGTTCCTTAGGTCGTATTTGATGGCCCAGAAAATTTTTAGGCGATCGGGGTTCGGGGTTCCCGGGACCCCTTGGAAGGCGTGGGCTAAAGCATACGAAAATATGGAAATCGCGCGAAATTCTAGTTTTTTGGCCGAAAAACGCAAAAAATGAGGAACGATCATGGCGGGGCGGTGACTATGGTTCCTTAGGCCTTATTTGATAGTCCGTAAAAATTTTAGGCGATAGGGGTCAGGAGGTCCCGGGACCACTCGGAAGGCATGGGCTATAACACACAAAAATATGGGAATCGCGCTGAATTCTAGTTGTTTGGCCGAAAAACGCAAAAATGAGGAACGATCATGGCGGGGTGGTTACTATGGTTCCTTAGGTCATATTTGATGGCCCGGAAAATTTTAGGCGATCGGGGTTCGGGGTTCCCTGGACCCCTTGGAAGGCGTGGGCTAAAGCACACGAAAATATGGAAATCGCGCAAAATTCTAGTTTTTTGGCTGAAAAATGCAAAAGACTAGGAACGATCATGGCGGGGCGGTGACTATGGTTCCTTAGGTCGTATTTGATAGTCCGAAAAATTTTTAGGCGATCCGGCTCCGGGGGGCCCGACCCACTCGGAAGGCGTGGGCGATAGCACACAAAAATATGGGAATCGGGCGGAATTCTAGTGTTTTGGCCAACAAAATGCAAAAAATGAGGAACGATCATGGCGAGGTGGTGACTATAGTTCCTTAGGTCTTAATTGATGTCCCGAAATTTTTTTAGGTGATCCGAGACCGGCGGCCCGGCCCACTCGGAAGGCGTGGGCAATAGCACACAAAAATATGGTAATCGAGCGGAATTCTAATTATTTGGCCGAAAAACGCAGTAAATGAGGAACGATCATGGCGGGGTGGTGACTATGGTTCCTTAGGTCGTATTTGATGGCCCAGAAAAATTTTAGGCGATCGGGGTCCACGGCTCCCGGGACCACTCGGAAGGCGTAAGCTATAGCACACTAAAATATGCAAATCGCGCGGAGTTCTAGTTTTTTGGCCGAAAAATGCAAAGCATTTGGAACGATCATGGTGGGGCGGTGACTATGGTACCTTAGGTCGTATTTGATAGTCCGGAAAATTTTTAGGCGATCGGGGTCCGCGGCTCCCCGGACCACTTGGAAGGCGTGGGTATAGCACACGAAAATATGGGAATCGGGCGTAATTCTAGTTTTTTGGCCGAAAAATGCAAAAAATGAGAAACGATGATGGCGGGGCGGTTACAATGGTTCCTTAGGTCGTATTTGATGGCCCGGAAAAATTTTAGGCGATCGGGGTCCGGGGATCCCGGAACCACTTGGAAGGGTGGGCAATAGCACACAAAAATATTGTAATCGGGCGGAATTTTAGTTTTTTGGCCAAAAAACGCAACAAATGAGGAATGATCATGGTTGGGAGGTGACTTTGGTTCCTTAGGTCATATTTGATAGTCCGGAAAAATTTTAGGCGATAGGGGTCCGGAGTTCCCGGGTTCACTTGGAAGGCGTGGGCTATTAGGACACGAAAATATGGGAATCGCGCGGAATTCTAGTTTTTTGGCCGAAAAACAGAAAAAACTAGGAACGATCATGGCTGGGCGGTGACTATGGTTCCTTAGGTCTTATTTGATAGTCTGAAAAAATTTTAGGCGATAGAGGTCCGGAGACCCGGGACCACTCGGAAGGCGTGGGCTATAACACACAAAAATATGGGATCGCGCGGAATTCTAGTTGTTTGGCCGAAAAACACAAAAAATGAGGAACGATCATGGCGGGGCGGATACTATGGTTCCTTAGGTCGTATTTTATAGTTCGGAAAAATTTTAGGCGATAGGGGTCCGGAGGTCCCGGGACCACTCGGAAGGTGTGGGCTATATAACACACAAAAATATGGGAATCGCGCGGAATTATAGTTTTTTGGCCAAAAAATGCAAAAAATGAGGAACGATCATGGCGAGGCGGTGACTATAGTTCCTTAGGTCTTAATTGATGTCCCGAAAACTTTTTAGGTGATCCGAGACCGGCGGCCCGGCCCACTCGGAAGGCGTGGGCAATAGCACACAAAAATATGGTAATCGAGCGGAATTTTAGTTTTTTGGCCGAAAAACGCAATAAATGGGGAACGATCATGGCGGGGCGGTGACTATGGTTCCTTAGGTCGTATTTGATGGCTCAGAAAAATTTTAGGTGATAGGGGTCCACGGCTCCCGGGACCACTCTGAAGGTGTAAGCTATAGCACACTAAAATATGCAAATCGCGCAGAGTTCTATTTTTTTGGCCAAAAAATGCAAAGCATTTGGAACGATCATGGTGGGGTGGTGACTATGGTACCTTAGGTCGTATTTGATAGTTCGGAAAATTTTTAGGCAATCGGGGTCCGCGGCTCCCCGGACCACTTGGAAGGCGTGGGTATAGCACACGAAAATATGGGAATCGGGCGTAATTCTAGTTTTTGGCCGAAAAATGCAAAAAATGAGAAACGATGATGGCGGGGCGGTTACTATGGTTCCTTAGGTCGTATTTGATGGCCCAAAAAATTTTTAGGCGATCGGGGTCCGGGGATCCCGGAACCACTTGGAAGGATGGGCAATAGCACACAAAAATATTGTAATCGGGCGGAATTCAAGTTTTTTGGCCAAAAAACGCAACAAATGAGGAATGATCATGGCTGGGAGGTGACTATGGTTCCTAAGGTCATATTTGATAGTCCGGAAAAAATTTAGGCGATAGGGGTCCGGAGTTCCCGGGTTCACTTGGAAGGCGTGGGCTATAGGACACGAAAATATGGGAATCGCGCGGAATTCTACTTTTTTGGCCGAAAAACAGAAAAAACTAGGAACGATCATGGCTGGGCGGTGACTATGGTTCCTTAGGTCTTATTTGATAGTCCGAAAAAATTTTAGGCGATAGGGGTCCGGAGACCCGGGACCACTCGGAAGGCGTGGGCTATAACACACAAAAATATGGGATCGCGCGGAATTCTAGTTGTTTGGCCGAAAAACACAAAAAATGAGGAACGATCATGGCGGGGCGGATACTATGGTTCCTTAGGTCGTATTTTAAAGTTCGGAAAAATTTTAGGCGATACGGGTCCGGAGGGCCCGGGACCACTCGGAAGGTGTGGGCTATATAACACACAAAAATATGGGAATCGCGCGGAATTCTAGTTTTTTGGCCAAAAAATGCAAAAAATGAGGAACGATCATGGCGAGGCGGTGACTATAGTTCCTTAGGTCTTAATTGATGTCCCGAAAATTTTTTAGGTGATCCGAGACCGGCGGCCCGGCCCACTCGGAAGGCGTGGGCAATAGCACACAAAAATATGGTAATCGAGCGGAATTTTAGTTTTTTGGCCGAAAAATGCAATAAATGAGGAACGATCATGGCGGGGCGGTGACTATGGTTCCTTAGGTCGTATTTGATGGCTCGGAAAAATTTTAGGCGATCGGGGTCCACGGCTCCCGGGACCACTCGGAAGGCGTAAGCTATAGCACACTAAAATATGCAAATCGCGCGGAGTTCTAGTTTTTTGGCCGAAAAATGCAAAGCATTTGGAACGATCATGGTGGGGCGGTGACTATGGTACCTTAGGTCGTATTTGATAGTCCGGAAAATTTTTAGGCGATCGGGGTCCGCGGCTCCCCGGACCACTTGGAAGGCGTGGGTATAGCACACGAAAATATGGGAATCGGGCGTAATTCTAGTTTTTTGGCCGAAAAATGCAAAAAATGAGAAACGATGATGGCGGGGCGGTTACTATGGTTCCTTAGGTCGTATTTGACGGCCCGGAAAATTTTTAGGCGATCGGGGTCCGGGGATCCAGGAACCACTTGGAAGGGTGGGCAATAGCACACAAAAATATTGTAATCGGGCGGAATTCTAGTTTTTTGGCCAAAAAACACAACAAATGAGGAATGATCATGGCTGGGAGGTGTCTATTGTTCCTTAGGTCATATTTGATAGTCCAGAAAAATTTTAGGCGATAGGGGTCCGGAGTTCCCGGGTTCACTTGGAAGGCGTGGGCTATAGGACACGAAAATATGGGAATCGCGCGGAATTCTAGTTTTTTGGCCGAAAAACAGCAAAAACTAGGAACGATCATGGCTGGGCGGTGACTATGGTTCCTTAGGTCTTATTTGATAGTCCGAAAAAATTTTAGGCGATAGGGGTCCGGAGACCCAGGACCACTCGGAAGGCGTGGGCTATAACACACAAAAATATGGGATGGCGCGGAATTCTAGTTGTTTTGCCGAAAAACACAAAAAATTAGGAACGACCATGGCTGGGTGGTGACTATGGTTCCTTAGGTCGTATTTGATAGTCCGGAAAAATTTTAGGCGATAGGGGTCCGGAGTTCCCGGGTTCACTTGGAAGGCGTGGGCTATAGGACACGAAAATATGGGAATCGCGCGGAATTCTAGTTTTTTGGCCAAAAAACAGAAAAAACTAGGAACGATCATGACTGGGCGGTGACTATGGTTCCTTAGGTCTTATTTGATAGTCCGAAAAAATTTTAGGCGATAGGGGTCTGGAGACCCGGGACCACTCGGAAGGCGTGGGCTAAAACACACAAAAATATAGGACCGCGCGGAATTCTAGTTATTTGGCCGAAAAACACAAAAAATGAGGAACGATCATGGCGGGGCGGATACTATGGTTCCTTAGGTCGTATTTGATAGTCCGGAAAAATTTTAGGCGATAGGGGTCAGGAGGTCCCGGGACCACTCGGAAGGTGTGGGCTATATAGTACACTAAAATATGGGAATCGCGCGGAATTCTAGTTGTTTGGCCGAAAAACGCAAAAATGAGGAACGATCATGGCGGGGTGGTTACTATGGTTCCTTAGGTCATATTTGATGGCCCGGAAAATTTTAGGCGATCGGGGTTCGGGGTTCCCTGGACCCCTTGGAAGGCGTGGGCTAAAGCACACGAAAATATGGAAATCGCGCAAAATTCTAGTTTTTTGGCTGAAAAATGCAAAAGACTAGGAACGATCATGGCGGGGCGGTGACTATGGTTCCTTAGGTCGTATTTGATAGTCCGAAAAATTTTTAGGCGATCCGGCTCCGGGGGGCCCGACCCACTCGGAAGGCGTGGGCGATAGCACACAAAAATATGGGAATCGGGCGGAATTCTAGTGTTTTGGCCAACAAAATGCAAAAAATGAGGAACGATCATGGCGAGGCGGTGACTATAGTTCCTTAGGTCTTAATTGATGTCCCGAAATTTTTTTAGGTGATCCGAGACCGGCGGCCCGGCCCACTCGGAAGGCGTGGGCAATAGCACACAAAAATATGGTAATCGAGCGGAATTCTAATTATTTGGCCGAAAAACGCAGTAAATGAGGAACGATCATGGCGGGGTGGTGACTATGGTTCCTTAGGTCGTATTTGATGGCCCAGAAAAATTTTAGGCGATCGGGGTCCACGGCTCCCGGGACCACTCGGAAGGTGTAAGCTATAGCACACTAAAATATGCAAATCGCGCAGAGTTCTATTTTTTTGGCCGAAAAATGCAAAGCATTTGGGACGATCATGGTGGGGCGGTGACTATGGTACCTTACGTCGTATTTGATAGTCCGGAAAATGTTTAGGCGATCGGGGTCCGCGGCTCCCCGGACCACTTGGAAGGCGTGGGTATAGCACACGAAAATATGGGAATCGGGCGTAATTCTAGTTTTTTGGCCGAAAAATGCAAAAAATGAGAAACGATGATGGCGGGGCGGTTACTATGGTTCCTTAGGTCGTATTTGACGGCCCGGAAAATTTTTAGGCGATCGGGGTCCGGGGATCCAGGAACCACTTGGAAGGGTGGGCAATAGCACACAAAAATATTGTAATCGGGCGGAATTCTAGTTTTTTGGCCAAAAAACACAACAAATGAGGAATGATCATGGCTGGGAGGTGTCTATTGTTCCTTAGGTCATATTTGATAGTCCAGAAAAATTTTAGGCGATAGGGGTCCGGAGTTCCCGGGTTCACTTGGAAGGCGTGGGCTATAGGACACGAAAATATGGGAATCGCGCAGAATTCTAGTTTTTTGGCCGAAAAACAGCAAAAACTAGGAACGATCATGGCTGGGCGGTGACTATGGTTCCTTAGGTCTTATTTGATAGTCCGAAAAAATTTTAGGCGATAGGGGTCCGGAGACCCAGGACCACTCGGAAGGCGTGGGCTATAACACACAAAAATATGGGATGGCGCGGAATTCTAGTTGTTTTGCCGAAAAACACAAAAAATGAGGAACGACCATGGCTGGGCGGTGACTATGGTTCCTTAGGTCGTATTTGATAGTCCGGAAAAATTTTAGGCGATAGGGGTCCGGAGTTCCCGGGTTCACTTGGAAGGCGTGGGCTATAGGACACGAAAATATGGGAATCGCGCGGAATTCTAGTTTTTTGGCCAAAAAACAGAAAAAACTAGGAACGATCATGACTGGGCGGTGACTATGGTTCCTTAGGTCTTATTTGATAGTCCGAAAAAATTTTAGGCGATAGGGGTCTGGAGACCCGGGACCACTCGGAAGGCGTGGGCTAAAACACACAAAAATATAGGACCGCGCGGAATTCTAGTTGTTTGGCCGAAAAACACAAAAAATGAGGAACGATCATGGCGGGGCGGATACTATGGTTCCTTAGGTCGTATTTGATAGTCCGGAAAAATTTTAGGCGATAGGGGTCAGGAGGTCCCGGGACCACTCGGAAGGTGTGGGCTATATAGTACACTAAAATATGGGAATCGCGCGGAATTCTAGTTGTTTGGCCGAAAAACGCAAAAAATAAGGAACGATCATGGCGGGGCGGATACTATGGTTCCTTAGGTCGTATTTGATGGCCCAGAAAATTTTTAGGCGATCGGGGTTCGGGGTTCCCGGGACCCCTTGGAAGGCCTGGGCTAAAGCACACGAAAATATGGGAATCGGGCGTAATTCTAGTTTTTTGGCCGAAAAATGCAAAAAATGAGAAACGATGATGGCGGGGCGGTTACTATGGTTCCTTAGGTCGTATTTGATAGTCCGGAAAATTTTTAGGCCATCGGGGTCCGCGGTTCCCCGGACCACTTGGAAGGCATGGGTATAGCACACGAAAATATGGGAATCGGGCGTAATTCTAGTCTTTTGGCCGAAAAATGCAAAAAATGAGAAACGATGATGGCGGGGCGGTTACTATGGTTCCTTAGGTCGTATTTGACGGCCCGAAAAAATTTTTAGGCGATCGGGGTCCGCGGCTCTTGGGATCACTCGGAAGGCGTGGGTATAGCACACGAAAATATGGGAATCGGGCGTAATTCTAGGTCTTTTTCAGTAACATGCAAAAAATGTGGAAAGATCTTGACAGGGCGGTGACTATGGTTCCTTTGGTCTTATTTGATAGTCCAGAAAAATATCAGGCGATAGGGGTCCGGAGGTCCCGGGACCACTCGGAAGGCGTAGGCTATAACACACAAAAATATGGGAATCGCGCGGAATTCTAGTTGTTTGGCCGAAAAACGCAAAAAAGAGGAACGATCATGGCGGGGCGGATACTATGGTTCCTTAGGTCGTATTTGATAGTCCGGAAAAATATTAGGCGATAGGGGTCAGGAGGTCCCGGGACCACTCGGAAGGCGTGGGCTATACCACACAAAAATATGGGAATCGCGCGGAATTCTAGTTGTTTGGCCGAAAAACGCAAAAAATGAGGAACGATCATGGCGGGGTGGTTACTATGGTTCCTTAGGTCG
Source organism: Nicotiana tomentosiformis (assembly GCF_000390325.3). Taxonomy (NCBI): domain Eukaryota; kingdom Viridiplantae; phylum Streptophyta; class Magnoliopsida; order Solanales; family Solanaceae; genus Nicotiana; species Nicotiana tomentosiformis. The sequence continues at coordinate 365,258 of NW_027174584.1, forward strand.
TATTTGATGGCCCAGAAAAATTTTAGGGGATCGGGGTTCGGGGATCCCGGGACCCCTTGGAAGGCCTGGGCTAAAGCACACGAAAATATGGGAATCGGGCTTAATTCTAGTTTTTTGGCCGAAAAATGCAAAAAATGAGAAACGATGATGGCGGGGCGGTTACTATGGTTCCTTAGGTCGTATTTGATAGTCCGGAAAATTTTTAGGCCATCGGGGTCCGCGGTTCCCCGGACCACTTGGAAGGCATGGGTATAGCACACGAAAATATGGGAATCGGGCGTAATTCTAGTCTTTTGGCCGAAAAATGCAAAAAATGAGAAACGATGATGGCGGGGCGGTTACTATGGTTCCTTAGGTCCTATTTGACGGCCCGAAAAAATTTTTAGGCGATCGGGGTCCGCGGCTCTTGGGACCACTCGGAAGGCGTGGGTATAGCACACGAAAATATGGGAATCGGGCGTAATTCTAGGTCTTTTTCAGTAACATGCAGAAAATGTGGAAAGATCTTGACAGGGCGGTGACTATGGTTCCTTTGGTCTTATTTGATAGTTTGGAAAAATATTAGGCGATAGGGGTCCGGAGGTCCCGGGACCACTCGGAAGGCGTGGGCTATATCACATAAAAATATGGGAATCGCGCAGAATTCTAGTTGTTTGGCCGAAAAACGCAAAAAATGAGGAACGATCATGGCGGGGTGGTGACTATGGTTCCTTAGGCCTTATTTGATAGTCCGTAAAAATATTAGGCGATAGGGGTCCAGAGGTCCCGGGATCACTCGGAAGGCGTGGGCTATAACATACAAAAATATGGGAATCGCGCGGAATTCTAGTTGTTTGGCCGAAAAACGCAATAAATGAGGAACGATCATGGCGGGGCGGATACTATGGTTCCTTAGGTCGTATTTGATAGTCCGGAAAAAATTTAGGCGACAGAGGTCAGGAGGTCCCGGGACCACTCGGAAGGCGTGGGCTATAACACACAAAAAATGGGAATCGCACGGAATTCTTGTTGTTTGGCCGAAAAATGCAAAAACTAAGGAACGATCATGGCGGGGTGGTTACTATGGTTCCTTAGGTCGTATTTGATTGCCCGGAACATTTTTAGGCGATCGGGGTTCGGGGTTCCCGGGACCCCTTGGAAGGCGTGGGCTTAAGCACACGAAAATATGGAAATCGCGCGAAATTCTAGTTTTTTGGCTGAAAACCGCAAAAGACTAGGAACGATCATGACGGGGCGTTGACTATGGTACCTTAGGTCTTATTTGATAGTCCGGAATTCTAGTTTTTTTGCCAAAAAACAGAAAAAACTAGGAACGATCATGGCTGGGCGGTGACTATGGTTCCTTAGGTCTTATTTGATTGTCCGAAAAAATTTTAGGCGATAGGGGTCCGGAGACCCGGGACCACTCGGAAGGCGTGGGCTATAACACACAAAAATATGGGACCGCGCGGAATTCTAGTTGTTTGGCCGAAAAACACAAAAAATGAGGAACGATCATGGCGGGGCGGATACTATGGTTCCTTAGGTCGTATTTGATAGTCCGGAAAAATTTTAGGCGATAGGAGTCAGGAGGTCCCGGGACCACTCGGAAGGCGTGGGCTATAACACACAAAAATATGGGAATCGCGCGGAATTCTAATTGTTTGGTCGAAAAGCACAAAAAATGAGGAACGATCATGGCGGGGCGGATAATACGGTTCCTTAGGTCGTATTTGATAGTCCGGAAAAATTTTAGGCGATAGGGGTCAGGAGGTCCCGGGACCACTCGGAAGGTGTGGGCTATATAGTACACTAAAATATGGGAATCGCGCGGAATTCTAGTTGTTTGGCAGAAAAACGCAAAAAATAAGGAACGATCATGGCGGGGCGGATACTATGGTTCCTTAGGTCGTATTTGATTGCCCGGAAAATTTTTAGGCGATCGGGGTCCGCGGCTCTTGGGACCACTCGGAATGCGTGGGTATAGCACACGAAAATATGGGAATCGGGCGAAATTCTAGGTCTTTTTCAGTAACATGCAAAAAATGTGGAAAGATCTTGACAGGGCGGTGACTATGGTTCCTTTGGTCTTATTTGATAGTCCAGAAAAATATTAGGCGATAGGGGTCCGGAGGTCCCGGGACCACTCGGAAGGCGTAGGCTATAACACACAAAAATATGGGAATCGCGCGGAATTCTAGTTGTTTGGCCGAAAAACGCAAAAAATGAGGAACGATCATGGCGGGGCAGATACTATGGTTCCTTAGGTCGTATTTGATAGTCCGAAAAAATATTAGGCGATAGGGGTCAGGAGGTCCCGGGACCACTCGGAAGGCGTGGGCTATAACACACAAAAATATGGGAATCGCGCGGAATTCTAGTTGTTTGGCCGAAAAACGCAAAAAATGAGGAACGATCATGGCGGGGTGGTTACTATGGTTCCTTAGGTCGTATTTGATGGCCCAGAAAATTTTTAGGCGATCGGGGTTCGGGGTTCCCGGGACCCCTTGGAAGGCCTGGGCTAAAGCACACGAAAATATGGGAATCGGGCGTAATTCTAGTTTTTTGGCCGAAAAATGCAAAAAATGAGGAACGATCATGGCGGGGTGGTGACTATGGTTCCTTAGGCCTTATTTGATAGTCCGTAAAAATATTAGGCGATAGGGGTCCAGAGGTCCCGGGATCACTCGGAAGGCGTGGGCTATAACACACAAAAATATGGGAATCGCGCGGAATTCTAGTTGTTTGGCCGAAAAACGCAATAAATGAGGAACGATCATGGCGGGGCGGATACTATGGTTCCTTAGGTCGTATTTGATAGTCCGGAAAAAATTTAGGCGATAGAGGTCAGGAGGTCCCGGGACCACTCGGAAGGCGTGGGCTATAACACACAAAAATATGGGAATCGCGCGGAATTCTAGTTGTTTGGCCGAAAAGCACAAAAAATGAGGAACGATCATGGCGGGGCAGATAATACGGTTCCTTAGGTCGTATTTGATAGTCCGGAAAAATTTTAGGCGATAGGGGTCAGGAGGTCCCGGGACCACTCGGAAGGTGTGGGCTATATAGTACACTAAAATATGGGAATCGCGCGGAATTCTAGTTGTTTGGCAGAAAAACGCAAAAAATAAGGAACGATCATGGCGGGGCGGATACTATGGTTCCTTAGGTCGTATTTGATTGCCCGGAAAATTTTTTGGCGATCGGGTTCCGCGGCTCTTGGGACCACTCGGAATGCGTGGGTATAGCACACGAAAATATGGGAATCGGGCGAAATTCTAGGTCTTTTTCAGTAACATGCAAAAAATGTGGAAAGATCTTGACAGGGCGGTGACTATGGTTCCTTTGGTCTTATTTGATAGTCCAGAAAAATATTAGGCGATAGGGGTCCGGAGGTCCCGGGACCACTCGGAAGGCGTAGGCTATAACACACAAAAATATGGGAATCGCGCGGAATTCTAGTTGTTTGGCCGAAAAACGCAAAAAATGAGGAACGATCATGGCGGGGCAGATACTATGGTTCCTTAGGTCGTATTTGATAGTCCGAAAAAATATTAGGCGATAGGGGTCAGGAGGTCCCGGGACCACTCGGAAGGCGTGGGCTATAACACACAAAAATATGGGAATCGCGCGGAATTCTAGTTGTTTGGCCGAAAAACGCAAAAAATGAGGAACGATCATGGCGGGGTGGTTACTATGGTTCCTTAGGTCGTATTTGATGGCCCAGAAAATTTTTAGGCGATCGGGGTTCGGGGTTCCCGGGACCCCTTGGAAGGCCTGGGCTAAAGCACACGAAAATATGGGAATCGGGCGTAATTCTAGTTTTTTGGCCGAAAAATGCAAAAAATGAGGAACGATCATGGCGGGGTGGTGACTATGGTTCCTTAGGCCTTATTTGATAGTCCGTAAAAATATTAGGCGATAGGGGTCCAGAGGTCCCGGGATCACTCGGAAGGCGTGGGCTATAACACACAAAAATATGGGAATCGCGCGGAATTCTAGTTGTTTGGCCGAAAAACGCAATAAATGAGGAACGATCATGGCGGGGCGGATACTATGGTTCCTTAGGTCGTATTTGATAGTCCGGAAAAAATTTAGGCGATAGAGGTCAGGAGGTCCCGGGACCACTCGGAAGGCGTGGGCTATAACACACAAAAAATGGGAATCGCACGGAATTCTTGTTGTTTGGCCGAAAAACGCAAAAACTAAGGAACGATCATGGCGGGGTGGTTACTATGGTTCCTTAGGTCGTATTTGATGGCCCGGAACATTTTTAGGCGATCGGGGTTCGGGGTTCCCGGGACCCCTTGGAAGGCGTGGGCTTAAGCACACGAAAATATGGAAATCGCGCGAAATTCTAGTTTTTTGGCTGAAAACCGCAAAAGACTAGGAACGATCATGACGGGGCGTTGACTATGGTAACTTAGGTCTTATTTGATAGTCCGGAATTCTAGTTTTTTTGCCAAAAAATAGAAAAAACTAGGAACGATCATGGCTGGGCGGTGACTATGGTTCCTTAGGTCTTATTTGATTGTCCGAAAAAATTTTAGGCGATAGGGGTCCGGAGACCCGGGACCACTCGGAAGGCGTGGGCTATAACACACAAAAATATGGGACCGCGCGGAATTCTAGTTGTTTGGCCGAAAAACACAAAAAATGAGGAACGATCATGGCGGGGCGGATACTATGGTTCCTTAGGTCGTATTTGATAGTCCGGAAAAATTTTAGGCGATAGGAGTCAGGAGGTCCCGGGACCACTCGGAAGGCGTGGGCTATAACACACAAAAATATGGGAATCGCGCGGAATTCTAGTTGTTTGGCCGAAAAGCACAAAAAATGAGGAACGATCATGGCGGGGCGGATAATACGGTTCCTTAGGTCGTATTTGATAGTCCGGAAAAATTTTAGGCGATAGGGGTCAGGAGGTCCCGGGACCACTCGGAAGGTGTGGGCTATATAGTACACTAAAATATGGGAATCGCGCGGAATTCTAGTTGTTTGGCAGAAAAACGCAAAAAATAAGGAACGATCATGGCGGGGCGGATACTATGGTTCCTTAGGTCGTATTTGATTGCCCGGAAAATTTTTTGGCGATCGGGTTCCGCGGCTCTTGGGACCACTCGGAATGCGTGGGTATAGCACACGAAAATATGGGAATCGGGCGAAATTCTAGGTCTTTTTCAGTAACATGCAAAAAATGTGGAAAGATCTTGACAGGGCGGTGACTATGGTTCCTTTGGTCTTATTTGATAGTCCAGAAAAATATTAGGCGATAGGGGTCCGGAGGTCCCGGGACCACTCGGAAGGCGTAGGCTATAACACACAAAAATATGGGAATCGCGCGGAATTCTAGTTGTTTGGCCGAAAAACGCAAAAAATGAGGAACGATCATGGCGGGGCAGATACTATGGTTCCTTAGGTCGTATTTGATAGTCCGAAAAAATATTAGGCGATAGGGGTCAGGAGGTCCCGGGACCACTCGGAAGGCGTGGGCTATAACACACAAAAATATGGGAATCGCGCGGAATTCTAGTTGTTTGGCCGAAAAACGCAAAAAATGAGGAACGATCATGGCGGGGTGGTTACTATGGTTCCTTAGGTCGTATTTGATGGCCCAGAAAATTTTTAGGCGATCGGGGTTCGGGGTTCCCGGGACCCCTTGGAAGGCCTGGGCTAAAGCACACGAAAATATGGGAATCGGGCGTAATTCTAGTTTTTTGGCCGAAAAATGCAAAAAATGAGAAACGATGATGGCGGGGCGGTTACTATGGTTCCTTAGGTCGTATTTGATAGTCCGGAAAATTTTTAGGCCATCGGGGTCCGCGGTTCCCCGGACCACTTGGAAGGCATGGGTATAGCACACGAAAATATGGGAATCGGGCGTAATTCTAGTCTTTTGGCCGAAAAATGCAAAAAATGAGAAACGATGATGGCGGGGCGGTTACTATGGTTCCTTAGGTCATATTTGACGGCTCGAAAAAATTTTTAGGCGATCGGGGTCCGCGGCACTTGGGACCACTCGGAAGGCTTGGGTATAGCACACGAAAATATGGGAATCGGGCGTAATTCTAGGTCTTTTTCAGTAACATGCAAAAAATGTGGAAAGATCTTGACAGGGCGGTGACTATGGTTCCTTTGGTCTTATTTGATAGTTTGAAAAAATATTAGGCGATAGGGGTCCGGAGGTCCCGGGACCACTCGGAAGGCGTGGGCTATAACACATAAAAATATGGGAATCGCGCAGAATTCTAGTTGTTTGGCCGAAAAACGCAAAAAATGAGGAACGATCATGGCGGGGTGGTGACTATGGTTCCTTAGGCCTTATTAGATAGTCCGTAAAAATATTAGGCGATAGGGGTCCAGAGGTCCCGGGATCACTCGGAAGGCGTGAGCTATAACACACTAAAATATGGGACCGCGCGGAATTCTAGTTGTTTGGCCGAAAAACACAAAAAATGAGGAACGATCATGGCGGGGAGGATACTATGGTTCCTTAGGTCGTATTTGATAGTCCGGAAAATTTTTAGGCGATAGGGGTCAGGAGGTCCCGGGACCACTCGGAAGGCGTGGGCTATAACACACAAAAAATGGGAATCGCGCGGAATTCTAGTTGTTTGGCCGAAAAACGCAAAAACTAAGGAACGATCATGGCGGGGTGGTTACTATGGTTCCTTAGGTCGTATTTGATGGCCCGGAAAATTTTTAGGCGATCGGGGTTCGGGGTTCCCGGGACCCCTTGGAAGGCGTGGGCTTAAGCACACGAAAATATAGAAATCGCGCGAAATTCTAGTTTTTTGGCTAAAAAACGCAAAAGACTAGGAACGATCATGACGGGGCAGTGACTATGGTTCCTTAGGTCGTATTTGATAGTCCGGAAAATTTTTAGGCGATCCGGCTCCGGGGGCCCGACCCACTCGGAAGGCGTGGGCGATAGCACACAAAAATATGGGAATCGGGCGGAATTCTAGTTTTTGGCCAAAAAATGCAAAGAATGAGGAACGATCATGGCGAGGCAGTGACTATGGTTCCTTAGGTGATCCGAGACCGGCGGCCCGGCCCACTCGGAAGGCGTGGGCAATAGCACACAAAAATATGGTAATCGAGCGAAATTCTAATTTTTTGGCCGAAAAACGCAATAAATGAGGAACGATCATGGCGGGGCGGTGACTATGGTTCCTTAGGTCATATTTGATGGCCCGGAAAATTTTAGGCGATCGGGGTCCACGGCTCCAGGGACCACTCGGAAGGCGTAAGCTATAGCACACTAAAATATGCAAATCGCGCGGAGTTCTAGTTTTTTGGCAGAAAAATGCAAAGCATTTGGAACGATCATGGTGGGGCGGTGTCTATGGTACCTTAGGTTATATTTGATAGTACGGAAAAAGTTTAGGCAATCGTGGTCCGCGGCTCCCCGGACCACTTGGAAGGCGTGGGTATAGCACACGAAAATATGGGAATCGGGCGTAATTCTAGTTTTTTGGCCGAAAAATGCAAAAAATGAGAAACGATGATGGCGGGGCGGTTACTATGGTTCCTTAGGTCGTATTTGACGGCCCGGAAAAATTTTAGGCGATCGGGGTCCGGGGATCCCGGAACCACTTGGAAGGGTGGGCTAGCACACAAAAATATTGTAAGCGGGCGGAATTCTAGTTTTTTGGCCGAAAAACGCAACAAATGAGGAATGATCATGGCTGGGCGGTGACTATGGTTCCTTAGGTCATATTTGATAGTCCGGAAAAGTTTTACGCGATAGGGGTCCGGAGTTCCCGGGTTCACTTGGAAGGCATGGGCTATAGGACACGAAAATATGGGAATCGCGCGGAATTCTAGTTTTTGGCCGAAAAACAGAAAAAACTAGGAACGATCATGACTGGGCGGTGACTATGGTTCCTTAGGTCTTATTTGATAGTCCGAAAAAATTTTAGGCGATAGGGGTCTGGAGACCCGGGACCACTCGGAAGGCGTGGGCTATAACACACAAAAATATGGGACCGCGCGGAATTCTAGTTGTTTGGCCAAAAAACACAAAAAATGAGGAACGATCATGGCGGGGCGGATACTATGGTTCCTTAGGTTGTATTTGATAGTCCGGAAAAATTTTAGGCGATAGGGGTCAGGAGGTCCCGGCACCACTCGGAAGGCGTGGGCTATAACACACAAAAAATGGGAATCGCGCGGAATTCTAGTTGTTTGGCCGAAAAACGCAAAAACTAAGGAACGATCATGACGGGGCGGTGACTATGGTTCCTTAGGTCGTATTTGATAGTCCGGAAAATTTTTAGGCGATACGGCTCCGGGGGGCCCGACCCACTCGGAAGGGGTGGGCGATAGCACACAAAAATATGGGAATCGGGCGGAATTCTAGTTTTTTGGCCAAAAAATGCAAAAAATGTGGAACGATCATGGCGAGGCGGTGACTATGGTTTCTTAGGTCTTTATTGATGGCCCGAAAAAATTTTAGGCGATCCGAGACCGGCGGCCCGGCCCACTCGGAAAGCGTGGGCAATAGCACACAAAAATATGGTAATCGAGCGGAATTCTAGTTTTTTGGCCGAAAAACGCAATAAATGAGGAACGATCATGGCGGGGCGGTGACTATGGTTCCTTAGGTCATATTTGATAGTCCGGAAAAATTTTAGGCGATAGGGGTCAAGAGGTCCCGGGACCACTCGGAAGGCGTGGGCTATAACACACAAAACATGAGGAATGATCATGGCGGGGTGATTACTATGGTTACTTAGGTCATATTTGATGGCCCGGAAAATTTTTAGGCGATCGGGGTTCGGGGTTCCCGGGACCCCTTGGAAGGCGTGGGCTAAAGCACACGAAAATATGGAAATCACGCGAAATTCTAGTTTTTTGGCTGAAAAACGCAAAAGACTAGGAACGATCATGACGGGGCGGTGACTATGGTTCCTTAGGTAGTATTTGATAGTTCGGAAAATTTTTAGGCGATCCGGCTCCAGGGGGCCCGACCCACTCGGAAGGCGTGGGCGATAGCACATAAAAATATGGGAATCGGGCGGAATTCTAGATTTTTTTCCAAAAAATGCAAAAAATGAGGAATGATCATGGCGAGGTGGTGACTATGGTTCCTTAGGTCTTAATTGATGGCCCGTAAATTTTTTAGGCTATCCGAGATAGGCGGCCCGGCCCACTCGGAAGGCGTGGGCAATAGCACACAAAAATATGGGAATTGAGCGGAATTCTAGTTTTTTGGCCGAAAAATACAATAAATGAGGAACGATCATGGCGGGGCGGTGACTATGGTTCCTTAGGTCATATTTGATGGCCCGGAAAATTTTAGCCGATCGGGGTCCACGGCTCCCGGGACCACTCGGAAGGCGTAAGCTATAGCACACTAAAATATGCAAATCGCGCGGAGTTCTTGTTTTTTGTCCGAAAAATGCAAAGCATTTGGAACGATCATGGTGGGGCGGTGACTATGGTACCTTAGGTTGTATTTGATAGTCCGAAAATTTTTTAGGCGATCGGGGTCCGCGGTTCCCCGGACCACTTGGAAGGCGTGGGTTTAGCACACGAAAATATGGGAATCGGGCGTAATTCTAGTTTTTTGGCCGAAAAATGCAAAAAATGAGAAACGATGATGGCGGGGCGGTTACTATGGTTCCTTAGGTCGTATTTGACGGCCCGAAAAAATTTTAGGCGATCGGGGTCCGGGGGTCCCGGAACCACTTGGAAGGGTGGGCAATAGCACACAAAAATATTGTAATCGGGCGGAATTCTAGTTTTTGGCCGAAAAATGCAACAAATGAGGAATGATCAAGGCTGGGCGGTGACTATGGTTCCTTAGGTCGTATTTGATAGTCCGGAGAACTTTTAGGCGAGAGGGGTCCGGAGTTCCCGGGTTCACTTGGAAGGCGTGGGCTATAGGACACGAAAATATGGGAATCGCTCGGAATTCTAGTTTTTGGCCGAAAAACAGAAAAAACTAGGAACGATCATGGCTGGGCGGTGACTATGGTTCCTTAGGTCTTATTTGGTAGTCCGAAAAAATTTTAGGCGATAGGGGTCCGGAGACCCGGGACCACTAGGAAGGCGTGGGCTATAACACACAAAAATATGGGATCGCGCGGAATTCTATTTGTTTGGCCGAAAACGCAAAAAATGAGGAACGATCATGGCGGGGCGGATACTATGGTTCCTTAGGTCGTATTTGATTGCCCGGAAAAATTTTAGGCGATCGGGGTCCGCGGCTTTTGGGACCACTCGGAATGCGTGGGTATAGCACACGAAAATATGGGAATCGGGCGAAATTCTAGGTCTTTTTCAGTAACATGCAAAAAATGTGGAAAGATCTTGACAGGGCGGTGACTATGGTTCCTTTGGTCTTATTTGATAGTCCGGAAAAATATTAGGCGATAGGGGTCCGGAGGTCCCAGGACCACTCGGAAGGCGTGGGCTATAACACACAAAAATATGGGAATCGCGCGGAATTCTAGTTGTTTGGCCGAAAAATGCAAAAAATGAAGAACGATCAAGGCGGGGAGGATACTATGGTTCCTTAGGTCGTATTTGATAGTCCGGAAAAATTTTAGGCGATAGGGGTCAGGAGGTCCCGGGACCACTCGGAAGGCGTGGGCTATAACACACAAAAATATGGGAATCGAGCGGAATTCTAGTTGTTTGGCCGAAAAATGCAAAAAATGAGGAACGATCATGGCGGGGTGGTTACTATGGTTCCTTAGGTCATATTCGATGGCCCGGAAAATTTTAAGGCGATCAGGGTTCGGGGTTCCCGGGACCCCTTGGAAGGCGTGGGCTAAAGCACACGAAAATATGGAAATCGCGCGAAATTCTAGTTTTTTGGATGAAAAACGCAAAATACTAGGAACGATCATGGCGGGGCGGTGACTATGGTTCCTTAGGTCGTATTTGATAGTCCGGAAAATTTTTAGGCGATCCGGCTCCGGGGGCCTGACCCACTCGGAAGGCGTGTGCGATAGCACACAAAAATATGGGAATCGGGCGGAAATCTAGTTTTTTGGCCAAAAAATACTAAAAATGAGGAAAGATCATGGCGAGGCGGTGACTATGGTTCCTTAGGTCCTAATTGTTGGCCCAGAAATTTTTTAGGCGATCAGAGTCCGGCAGCCCGGCCCACTCGGAAGGCGTATTGCACACAAAAATATGGTAATCGAGCGAAATTCTAGTTTTTTGGCCGAAAAACGCAATAAATGAGGAACGATCATGGCGGGGCAGTGACTATGGTTCCTTAGGTCGTATTTTATGGTCCGGAAAATTTTAGGCGATCGGGGTCCACGGCTCCCGGGACCACTCGGAAGGCGTAAGCGTATAACACACTAAAATATGCAAATCGCGCGGAGTTCTGGTTTTTTGGCCGAAAAATGCAAACCATTTGGAACGATCATGGTGGGGCGGTGACTATGGTACCTTAGGTCGTATTTGATAGTCCGGAAAAATTTTAGGCGATCAGGGTCCGCGGCTCCCCGGACCAATTGGAAGGCGTGGGTATAGCACACGAAAATATGTGAATCAGGCGTAATTCTAGTTTTTTTGCCGAAAAATGCAAAAAATGAGAAACGATGATGGCGGGGGGTTACTATAGTTCCTTAGGTCGTATTTGATGGCCCAGAAAAATTTTAGGCGATCGGGGTCCGGGGTTCCCAGAACCACTTGGAAGGGTGGGCAATAGAACACAAAAATATTGTAATCGGGCAGAATTCTAGTTTTTGGCCGAAAAACGCAACAAATGAGGAATGATCATGGCTGGGCGGTGACTATGGTTCCTTAGGTCGTATTCGATGGCCCGGAAAACTTTAAGGCGATCAGGGTTCGGGGTTTCCGGGACCCCTTGGAAGGCGTGGGCTAAAGCACACGAAAATTTGGAAATCGCGCGGTATTCTAGTTGTTTGGCCGAAAAACGCAAAAAATGAGGAACGATCATGGCGGGGTGGTTACTATGGTTCCTTAGGTCGTATTCGATGGCCCAGAAAATTTTAAGGCGATCAGGGTTCGGGGTTCCCGGGACCCCTTGGAAGGCATGGGCTAAAGCACACGAAAATATGGAAATCGCGCGGAATTCTAGTTTTTTGGATGAAAAACGCAAAATACTAGGAACGATCATGGCGGGGCGGTGACTATGGTTCCTTAGGTAGTATTTGATAGTCCGGAAAATTTTTAGGCGATCCGGCTCCGGGGGGCCTGACCCACTCGGAAGGCGTGGGCGATAGCACACAAACATATGGGAATCGGGCGGAATTCTAGTTTTTTGGCCAAAAAATGCAAAACAATGAGGAAAGATCATGGCGAGGCGGTGACTATGGTTCTTTAGGTCCTAATTGATGGCCCGGAAATTTTTTAGGCGATCCGAGTCCGGCGGCCCGGCCCACTCGGAAGGCGTGGGCAATAATACACAAAAATATGATAATCGAGCGGAATTCTAGTTTTTTGGCCGAAAAACACAATAAATCAGGAAAGATCATGGCGGGGCGGTGACTATGGTTCCTTAGGTCGTATTTGATGGCCTGGAAAATTTTAGGCGATCGGGGTCCACGGCTCCCGGGACCACTCGGAAGGCGTAAGCTATATCACACTAAAATATGCAAATCGCGCGGAGTTCTAGTTTTTTGGCCGAAAAATGCAAACCATTTGGAACGATCATGGTGGGGCGGTGACTATGGTACCTTAGGTCGTATTTGATAGTCCGGAAAAATTTTAGGCGATCAGGGTCCGCGGCTCCCCGGACCAATTGGAAGGCGTGGGTATAGCACACGAAAATATGGGAATCGGGCGTAATTCTAGTTTTTTGACCGAAAAATGCAAAAATTGAGAAACGATGATGGCGGGGCGGTTACTACAGTTCCTTAGGTCGTATTTGACGGCCCGGAAAAATTTTAGGCGATCGGGGTCCGGGGTTCCCAGAATCACTTGGAAGGGTGGGCAATAGAACACAAAAATATTGTAATCGGGCGGAATTCTAGTTTTTTGGCCGAAAAACGCAACAAATGAGGAATGATCATGGCTTGGCGGTGACTATGGTTCCTTAGGTCGTATTTGATAGTCCGGAAAAATATTAGGCGATAGGGGTACGAAGGTCCCGGGACCACTCGGAAGGCGTGGGATATAACACACAACAATATGGGAATCGCGCGGAATTCTAGTTGTTTGGACGAAAAATGCAAAAAATGAGGAACGATCATGGCGGGGCGGATACTATGGTTCCTTAGGTCGTATTTGATAGTCCGGAAAAGTTTTAGGCGATAGGGGTCAGGAGGTCCCGAGACCACTCGGAAGGCGTGGGCTATAACACACAAAAATATGGGAATCACGCGGAATTAAGTTATTTGGCCGAAAAACGCAAAAAATAAGGAATGATCATGGCGGGGCGGATACTATGGTTCCTTAGGTCGTATTTGATTGCACGGAAAAATTTTAGGCGATCGGGGTCCGCGGCTCTTGGGACCACTCGGAATGCGAGGGTATAGCACACGAAAATATGGGAATCGGGCGAAATTCTAGGTCATTTTCAGTAACATGCAAAAAATGTGGAAAGATCTTGGCAGGGCGGTAACTATGGTTCCTTTGGTCTCATTTGATTGTCCGGAAAAATATTAGGCGATAGGGGTCCGGAGGTCTCGGGACCACTCGGAAGGCGTGGGCTATAACACACAAAAATATGGGAATCGTGCGGAATTCTAGTTGTTTGGACGAAAAATGCAAAAAATGAGGAACGATCATGGCGGGGCGGATACTATGGTTCCTTAGGTCGTATTTGATAGTCCGGAAAAGTTTTAGGCGATAGGGGTCAGGAGGTCCCGAGACCACTCGGAAGGCGTGGGCTATAACACACAAAAATATGGGAATCGCGCGGAATTCTAGTTGTTTGGCCGAAAAACACAAAAAATGAGGAACGATCATGGCGGGGTGGTTACTATGGTTCCTTAGGTCGTATTTGATAGTCCGGAAAAATTTTAGGCTATAGGGGTTAGGAGGTCCCGGGACCACTCGGAAGGCGTGGGCTATAACACACAAAAATATGGGAATCGCGCGGAATTAAGTTATTTGGCCGAAAAACGCAAAAAATAAGGAACGATCATGGCGGGGCGGATACTATGGTTCCTAAGGTCGTATTTGATTGCACGAAAAAATTTTAGGCGATCCGGGTCCGCGGCTCTTGGGACCACTCGGAATGCGTGGGTATAGCACACGAAAATATGGGAATCGGGCGAAATTCTAGGTCTTTTTCAGTAACATGCAAAAATGTGGAAAGATCTTGGCAGGGCAGTGACTATGGTTCCTTTTGTCTTATTTGATAGTCCGGAAAAATATTAGGCGATAGGGGTCCGGAGGTCTCGGGACCACTCGGAAGGCGTGGACTATAACACACAAAAATATGGGAATCGTGCGGAATTCTAGTTGTTTGGCCGAAAAATGCAAAAAATGAGGAACGATCATGGCGGGGCGGATACTATGGTTCCTTAGGTCGTATCTGATAGTCCGTAAAAATTTTAGGCGATAGGGGTCAGGAGGTCCCGGGACCACTAAGAAGGCATGGGCTATAACACACAAAAATATGAGAATCGCGCGGTATTCTAGTTGTTTGGCTGAAAAATGCACAAAATGAGAAACGATCATGGCGGGGTGGTTACTATGGTTCATTAGGTCGTATTTGATGGCCCAAAAAATTTTTAGGCGATCGGGGTTCGGGGTTCCTGGGACCCCTTGGAAGACGTGGGCTAAAGCACACGAAAATATGAAAATCGCGCGGAATTCTAGTTTTTTGGCTGAAAAACGTAAAAGACTAGGAACGATCATGGCGGGGCGGAAACTATGGTTCCTTAGGTCGTATTTGATAGTCCGGAAAATTTTTAGGCGATCCGGCTCCGGGGGGCCTGACCCACTCGGAAGGCGTGGGCGATAGCACACAAAAATATGGGAATCGGGCGGAATTAAGTTATTTGGCCGAAAAACGCAAAAAATAAGGAACGATCATGGCGGGGCGGATACTATGGTTCCTTAGGTCGTATTTGATTGCACGGAAAAATTTTAGGCGATCGGGGTCCGCGGCTCTTGGGAACACTCGGAATGCGTGGGTATAGCACACGAAAATATGGGAATCGGGCGAAATTCTAGGTCTTTTTCAGTAACATGCTAAAAATGTGGAAAGATCTTGGCAGGGCGGTGACTATGGTTCCTTTGGTCTTATTTGATAGTCCGGAAAAATATTAGGCGATAGGGGTCCGGAGGTCTCGGGACCACTCGGAAGGCGTGGGCTATAACACACAAAAATATGGGAATCGTGCGGAATTCTAGTTGTTTGGCCGAAAAATGCAAAAAATGAGGAACGATCATGGCGGGGCGGATACTATGGTTCCTTAGGTCATATTTGATAGTCCGGAAAAATTTTAGGCGATAGGGGTCAGGAGGTCCAGGGACCACTCGGAAGGCGTGGGCTATAACACACAAAAATATGGGAATCGCGCGGAATTCTAGTTGTTTGGCCGAAAAATACAAAAAATGAGGAACGATCATGGCGGGGTGGTTACTATGGTTCCTTAGGTCGTATTTGATAGTCCGGAAAAATTTTAGGCTATAGGGGTTAGGAGGTCCCGGGACCACTCGGAAGGCGTGGGCTATAACACACAAAAATATGGGAATCGCGCGGAATTAAGTTATTTGGCCGAAAAACGCAAAAAATAAGGAACGATCATGGCGGGGCGGATACTATGGTTCCTAAGGTCGTATTTGATTGCACGAAAAAATTTTAGGCGATCCGGGTCCGCTGCTCTTGGGACCACTTGGAATGCGTGGGTATAGCACACAAAAATATGGGAATCGGGCGAAATTCTAGGTCTTTTTCAGTAACATGCAAAAATGTGGAAAGATCTTGGCAGGGCAGTGACTATGGTTCCTTTTGTCTTATTTGATAGTCCGGAAAAATATTAGGCGATAGGGGTCCGGAGGTCTCGGGACCACTCGGAAGGCGTGGGCTATAACACACAAAAATATGGGAATCGTGCGGAATTCTAGTTGTTTGGCCGAAAAATGCAAAAAATGAGGAACGATCATGGCGGGGCGGATACTATGGTTCCTTAGGTCGTATTTGATAGTCCATAAAAATTTTAGGCGATAGGGGTCAGGAGGTCCCGGGACCACTCGGAAGGCGTGGGCTATAACACATAAAAATATGAGAATCGCGCGGTATTCTAGTTGTTTGGCTGAAAAATGCAAAAAATGAGGAACGATCATGGCGGGGTGGTTACTATGGTTCATTAGGTCGTATTTGATGGCCCGAAAAATTTTTAGGCGATCGGGGTTCGGGGTTCCCGGGACCCCTTGGAAGGCGTGGGCTAAAGCACACGAAAATATGGAAATCGCGCGGAATTCTAGTTTTTTGGCTAAAAAACGTAAAAGACTAGGAACGATCATGGCGGGGCGGTAACTATGGTTCCTTAGGTCGTATTTGATAGTCCGGAAAATTTTTAGGCGATCCGACTCCGGGGGGCCTGACCCACTCGGAAGGCGTGGGCGATAGCACACAAAAATATGGGAATCGGGCGGAATTAAGTTATTTGGCCGAAAAACGCAAAAAATAAGGAACGATCATGGCGGGGCGGATACTATGGTTCCTTAGGTCGTATTTGATTGCACGGAAAAATTTTAGGCGATCGGGGTCCGCGGCTCTTGGGATCACTCGGAATGCGTGGGTATAGCACACGAAAATATGGGAATCGGGCGAAATTCTAGGTCTTTTTCAGTAACATTCAAAAAATGTGGAAAGATCTTGGCAGGGCGGTGACTATGGTTCCTTTGGTCTTATTTGATAGTCCGGAAAAATATTAGGCGATAGGGGTCCGGAGGTCTCGGGACCACTCGTAGGGCGTGGGCTATAACACACAAGAATATGGGAATCGTGCGGTATTCTAGTTGTTTGGTCGAAAAATGCAAAAAATGAGGAACGATCATGGCGGGGCGGATACTATGGTTCCTTAGGTCGTATTTGATCATCCGGAAAAATTTTAGGCGATAGGGGTCAGGAGGTCCCGGGACCACTCGGAAGGCATGGGCTATAACACAAAAAAATATGGGAATCGCGCGGAATTCTAGTTGTTTGGCCGAAAAACGCAAAAAATGAGGAACGATCATGGCGGGGTGGTTACTATGGTTCCTTAGGTCGTGTTTGATAGTCCGGAAAATTTTAGGCTATAGGGGTTAGGAGGTCCCGGGACCACTCGGAAGGCGTGGGCTATAACACACAAAAATATGGGAATCGCGCGGAATTAAGTTATTTGGCCGAAAAATGCAAAAAATAAGGAACGATCATGGCGGGGCGGATACTATGGTTCCTTAGGTCGTATTTGATTGCACGGAAAAACTTTAGGCGATCGGGGTCCGCGGCTCTTGGGACTACTCGGAATATGTGGGTATAGCACACGAAAATATGGGAATTGGGCGAAATTCTAGGTCTTTTTCAGTAACATGCAAAAAATGTGGAAAGATCTTGGCAGGGCGGTGACTATGGTTCCTTTGGTCTTATTTGATAGTCCGGAAAAATATTAGGCGATAGGGGTCCGGAGGTCTCGGGACCACTCGGAAGGCGTGGGCTATAACACACAAAAATATGGGAATCGTGCGGAATTCTAGTTGTTTGGCCGAAAAATGCAAAAAATGAGGAACGATCATGGCGGGGCGGATACTATGGTTCCTTAGGTCGTATTTGATAGTCCGGAAAAATTTTAGGCGATAGGGGTCAGGAGGTCCCGTGACCACTCGGACGGCGTGGGCTATAACACACAAAAATATGGGAATCGCGCGGAATTCTAGTTGTTTGGCCGAAAAACGCAAAAAATGAGGAACGATCATGGCGGGGTGGTTACTATGGTTCCTTAGGTCGTATTTGATGGCCCGGAAAATTTTTAGGCGATCAGGGTTCGGGGTTCCCGGGACCCCTTGGAAGGCGTGGGCTAAAGCACACGAAAATATGGAAATCGCGCGGAATTCTAATTTTTTTGCTAAAAAACGCAAAAGACTAGGAACGATCATGGCGGGGCGGTAACTATGGTTCCTTAGGTCGTATTTGATAGTCCGAATTTTTTTTAGCGATCCGGCTCCTGGGGGGGCCGACCCACTCGGAAGGCGTGGGCGATAGCACACAAAAATATGGGAATCGGGCGGAATTCTAGTTTTTTGGCCAAAAAATGCAAAAAATGAGGAACGATCATGGCGAGGCGGTGACTATGGTTCCATAGGTCCTAATTGATGGCCCGAGAACTTTTTAGGCGATCCGAGTCCGGCGGCCCGGCACACTCGGAAGGCGTGGGCAATAGCACACAAAAATATGGTAATCGAGCTGAATTCTAGTTTTCTGGACGAAAAACGCAATAAATGAGGAACGATCAAGGCGGGGCGGTGACTATGGTTCCTTAGGTCGTATTTGATGGCCCGGAAAATTTTAGGCGATCGGGGTCCACCGCTCCCGGGACCACTCGGAAGGCGTAAGCTATAGCACACTAAAATATGCAAATCGCGCGGAGTTCTAGTTTTTTGGCCGAAAAATGCAAAGCATTTGGAACGATCATGGTGGGGCGGTGACTATGGTACCTTAGGTCGTATTTGATAGTCCAAAAAATTTTTAAGCGATCGGGATCCGCGGCTCCTCGGACCACTTGGAAGGCGTGGGTATAGCACACAAAAATATGGGAATCGGGCGTAATTCTAGTTTTCTGGCCGAAAAATGCAAAAAATGAGGAACGATCATGGCGGGGTGGTTACTATGGTTCCTTAGGTCGAATTTGATGGCTCGAAAATTTTTTAGGCGATCGGGGTTCGGGGTTCCCGGGACCCCTTGGAAGGCGTGGGCTAAAGCACACGAAAATATGAAAATCGCGCGGAATTCTAGTTTTTTGGCCGAAAAATGCAAAAAATGAGAAACGATGATGGTGGGGCGGTTACTATAGTTCCTTTGGTCGTATTTGACGGCCCGAAAAAATTTTAGGCGATCGGGGTCCGGGGGTCCCGGAACCACTTGGAAGGGTGGGCAATAGCAAACAAAAAAATTGTAATCGGGCGGAATTCTAGTTTTTTAGCCAAAAAATGCAACAAATGAGGAATGATCATGGCTGGGCGGTGACTATGGTTCCTTAGGTTGTATTTGATAGTCCGGAAAAATTTTGGGCGATAGGGGTCCGGTGTTCCCGGGTTCACTTGGAAGGCGTGGGCTATAGGACACTAAAATATGGGAATCGCGCGGAATTCTCATTTTTTGGCCGAAAAACGGAAAAAACTAGGAACGATCATGGCTGGGCGGTGACTATGGTTCCTTAGGTCTTAATTGATAGTCCCGAAAAATTTTAGGCGATAGGGGTCCGGAGACCCGGGACCACTCGGAAGGCGTGGGCTATAACACACAAAAATATGGGAATCGCGCGAAATTCTAGTTGTTTGGCCGAAAAATGCAAAGAATGAGGAACGATCATGGCGAGGTGGTGACTATGGTTCCTTAGGTCCTAATTGATGGCCCAAAAACTTTTTAGGCGATCCGAGTCCAGTAGCCCGGCCCACTCGGAAGGCGTGGGCAATAGCACACAAAAATATGGTAATCGAGCGGAATTATAGATTTTTGGCCGAAAAACTCAACAAATGAGGAATGATCATGGCGGGGCAGTGACTATGGTTCCTTAGGTCGTATTTGATGGCCCGGAAAATTTTAGGCGATCGGGGTCCACAACTCCCGGGACCACTCGGAAGGCGTAAGCTATAACAGACTAAAATATGCAAATCGCGCGGAGTTCTAGTTTTTTGGCCGAAAAATGCAAAGCATTTGGAACGATCATGGTGGGGCGGTGACTATTGTACCTTAGGTCATATTTGATAGTCCGGAAAAATTTTAGGCGATCGGGGTCCGCGGCTCCCCGGACCACTTAGAAGGCGTGGGTATAGCACACGAAAATATGGGAATCGGGCGTAATTCTAGTTTTTTGGCCGAAAAATGCAAAAAATGGGAAACGATGATGGCGGGGCGGTTACTATAGTTCCTTAGGTCATATTTGACGGCCCGGAAAAATTTTAGGCGATCGGGGTCCGTGGGTCCCGGAACCACTTGGAAGGGTGGGCAATAGCAAACAAAAATATTGTAATCGGGCGGAATTCTAGTTTTTTGGCCGAAAAACGCAACAAGTGAGGAATGATCATGGCTGGGCAGTGACTATGGTTCCTTAGGTCGTACTTGATAGTCCGGAAAAATTTTAGGCGATAGGGGTCCGGAGTTCCCGGGTTCACTTGGAAGGCGTGGGCTATAGGACACGAAAATATGGGAATCGCGCGGAATTCTAGTTTTTTGGCCGAAAAACGGAAAAAACTAGGAACGATCATGGCTGGGCGGTGACTATGGTTCCTTAGATCTTATTTGATAGTCCGGAAAAATTTAAGGCGATAGTGGTCCGGAGACCCGAGACCACTCGGACGGCGTGGGCTATAACACACAAAAATATTGAATCGCGCGGAATTCTAGTTGTTTGGCCGAAAAACGCAAAAAATGAGGAACGATCATGGTGGGGCGGATACTATGGTTCCTTAGGTCTAATATGATAGTCCGGGAAAATTTTAGGTGATAGGAGTCCGGAGGTCCCGGGACCACTCGGAAGGTGTGGGCTAACACACAAAAATATGGGAATCGCGCGGAATTCTAGTTGGTTGGCCGAAAAACGCAAAAAAAAAGGAACGATCATGGCGGGGCGGATACTATGGTTCCTTAGGTCGTATTTGATGGCCCGGAAAATTTTTAGGCGATCGGGGTTCGGGGTTCCCGGGACCCCTTGGAAGGCGTGGGCTAAAGCACACGAAAATATGGAAATCGCACGGAATTCTAATTTTTTGGCTGAAAAACGCAAAAGACTAGGAACGATCAGTGCGGGGCGGTAACTATGGTTCCTTAGGTCGTATTTGATAGTCCGGAAAATTTTTAGGCGATCCAGCTCCGGGGGGCCTAACCCACTCGGAAGGCGTGGGCGATAGCACACAAAAATATGGGAATCGGGCGGAATTCTAGTTTTTTGGCCAAAAAATGCAAAAAATTAGGAACGATCATGGCGAGGCGGTGACTATGGTTCCTTAGGTCCTAATTGATGACCAGAAAATTTTTTAGACGATCCGAGTCCGGCGGCACGGCCCACTCGGAAGGCGTGGGCAATAGCACACAAAAATATGGTAATCAAGCGGAATTCTAGTTTTTTGGCCGAAAAATGCAATAAATGAGGAACGATCATGGCGGGGCGGTGACTATGGTTCCTTAGGTTGTATTTGATGGCCCGGAAAATTTTAGGCGATCGGGGTCCACGGCTCCCGGGACCACTCGGAAGGCGTAAGTTATAGCACAGTAAAATATGCAAATCGCGCGGAGTTCTAGTTTTTTGGCCGAAAAAAGCAAAGCATTTGGAACGATCATGGTGGGGCGGTGACTATGGTACCTTAGGTCGTATTTGATAGTCCAGAAAATTTTTAGGCGATCGGGGTCCGCGGCTCCTCGGACCACTTGGAAGGCGTGGGTATAGCACACGAAAATATGGGAATCGGGCGTAATTCTAGTGTTTTGGCCAAAAAATGCAAAAAATGAGAAATGATGATGGCGGGGAGGTTACTATAGTTCCTTAGGTCGTATTTGACGGCCCAGAAATATTTTAGGCGATCGGGGTCCGGGGGTCCCGGAACCACTTGGAAGGGTGGGCAATAGCAAACAAAAATATTGTAATCGGGCGGAATTCAAGTTTTTTGGCCGAAAAACGCAACAAATGAGGAATGATCATGGCTGGGTGGTGACTATGGTTCCATAGGTCATATTTGATAGTCCGGAAAAATTTTAGGCGATAGGGGTTCGGGGTTCCCGGGACCCCTTGGAAGGCGTGGGCTAAAGCACACGAAAATATGGAAATCGCGCGAAATTCTAATTTTTTGGTTGAAAAACGCAAAAGACTAGGAACCATCATGGCGGGGCGGTAACTATGGTTCCTTAGGTCGTATTTGATAGTCCGAAATTTTTTTAGCGATCCGGCTCCGGGGGGCCCGACCCACTCGGAAGGCGTGGGCGATAGCACACAAAAATATGGGAATCGGGCGGAATTCTAGTTTTTTGGCCAAAAAATGCAAAAAATGAGGAACGATCATGGCGAGGCGGTGACTATGGTTCCTTAGGTCCTAATTGATGGCCCGAAAATTTTTTAGGCGATCCGAGTCCGGCGGCCCGGCCCACTCGGAAGGCGTGGGCAATAGCACACAAAAATATGATAATCGAGCGGAATTCTAGTTTTTTGGACGAAAAACGCAATAAATGAGGAACGATCAAGGCGGGGTGGTGACTATGGTTCCTTAGGTCGTATTTGATGGCCCGAAAAATTTTAGGCGATCGGGGTCAACGGCTCCAGCGACCACTCGGAAGGCGTAAGCTATAGCACACTAAAATATGCAAATCGCACGGAGTTCTAGTTTTTTGGCCGAAAAATGCAAAGCATTTGGAACGATCATGGTGGGGCGGTGACTATGGTACCTTAGGTCATATTTGATAGTCCAAAAAATTTTTAAGCGATCGGGATCCGCAGCTCCTCGGACCACTTGGAAGGCGTGGGTATAGCACACAAAAATATGGGAATCGGGCGTAATTCTAGTTTTTTGGTCGAAAAATGCAAAAAATGAGGAAAGATCATGGCGGGGTGGTTACTATGGTTCCTTAGGTCGAATTTGATGGCTCGAAAATTTTTAGGCGATCGGGGTTCGGGGTTCCCGGGACCCCTTGGAAGGCGTGGGCTAAAGCACACGAAAATATGAAAATCGCGCGGAATTCTAGTTTTTTGGCCAAAAAATGCAAAAAATGAGAAACGATGATGGTGGGGCGGTTACTATAGTTCCTTTGGTCGTATTTGACGGCCCGAAAAATTTTAGGCGATCGGGGTCCGGGGGTCCCGGAACCACTTGGAAGGGTGGGCAATAGCAAACAAAAAAATTGTAATCGGGCGGAATTCTAGTTTTTTAGCCAAAAAATGCAACAAATGAGGAATGATCATGGCTGGGCGGTGACTATGGTTCCTTAGGTCGTATTTGATAGTCCGGAAAAATTTTGGGCGATAGGGGTCCGGAGTTCCCGGGTTCACTTGGAAGGCGTGGGCTATAGGACACTAAAATATGGGAATCGCGCGGAATTCTCATTTTTTGGCCGAAAAACGGAAAAAACTAGGAACGATCATGGCTGGGCGGTGACTATGGTTCCTTAGGTCTTAATTGATAGTCCGGAAAAATTTTAGGCGATAGGGGTCCGGAGACCCGGGACCACTCGGAAGGCGTGGGCTATAACACACAAAAATATGGGAATCGCGCGAAATTCTAGTTGTTTGGCCGAAAAATGCAAAGAATGAGGAACGATCATGGCGAGGTGGTGACTATGGTTCCTTAGGTCCTAATTGATGGCCCAAAAACTTTTTAGGCGATCCGAGTCCAGTAGCCCGGCCCACTCGGAAGGCGTGGGCAATAGCACACAAAAATATGGTAATCGAGCGGAATTATAGATTTTTGGCCGAAAAACTCAACAAATGAGGAATGATCATGGCGGGGCAGTGACTATGGTTCCTTAGGTCGTATTTGATGGCCCGGAAAATTTTAGGCGATCGGGGTCCACAACTCCCGGGACCACTCGGAAGGCGTAAGCTATAACAGACTAAAATATGCAAATCGCGCGGAGTTCTAGTTTTTTGGCCGAAAAATGCAAAGCATTTGGAACGATCATGGTGGGGCGGTGACTATTGTACCTTAGGTCATATTTGATAGTCCGGAAAAATTTTAGGCGATCGGGGTCCGCGGCTCCCCGGACCACTTAGAAGGCGTGGGTATAGCACACGAAAATATGGGAATCGGGCGTAATTCTAGTTTTTTGGCCGAAAAATGCAAAAAATGGGAAACGATGATGGCGGGGCGGTTACTATAGTTCCTTAGGTCGTATTTGACGGCCCGGAAAAATTTTAGGCGATCGGGGTCCGTGGGTCCCGGAACCACTTGGAAGGGTGGGCAATAGCAAACAAAAATATTGTAATCGGGCGGAATTCTAGTTTTTTGGCCGAAAAACGCAACAAGTGAGGAATGATCATGGCTGGGCAGTGACTATGGTTCCTTAGGTCGTACTTGATAGTCCGGAAAAATTTTAGGCGATAGGGGTCCGGAGTTCCCGGGTTCACTTGGAAGGCGTGGGCTATAGGACACGAAAATATGGGAATCGCGCGGAATTCTAGTTTTTGGCCGAAAAACGGAAAAAACTAGGAACGATCATGGCTGGGCTGTGACTATGGTTCCTTAGATCTTATTTGATAGTCCCGAAAAATTTAAGGCGATAGTGGTCCGGAGACCCGAGACCACTCGGACGGCGTGGGCTATAACACACAAAAATATTAAATCGCGCGGAATTCTAGTTGTTTGGCCGAAAAACGCAAAAAATGAGGAACGATCATGGTGGGGCGGATACTATGGTTCCTTAGGTCTAATATGATAGTCCGGGAAAATTTTAGGTGATAGGAGTCCGGAGGTCCCGGGACCACTCGGAAGGTGTGGGCTAACACACAAAAATATGGGAATCGCGCGGAATTCTAGTTGGTTGGCCGAAAAATGCAAAAAAAAGGAACGATCATGGCGGGGCGGATACTATGGTTCCTTAGGTCGTATTTGATGGCCCGGAAAATTTTTAGGCGATCGGGGTTCGGGGTTCCCGGGACCCCTTGGAAGGCGTGGGCTAAAGCACACGAAAATATGGAAATCGCGCGGAATTCTAATTTTTTGGCTGAAAAACGCAAAAGACTAGGAACGATCAGTGCGGGGCGGTAACTATGGTTCCTTAGGTCGTATTTGATAGTCCGGAAAATTTTTAGGCGATCCAGCTCCGGGGGGCCTAACCCACTCGGAAGGCGTGGGCGATAGCACACAAAAATATGGGAATCGGGCGGAATTCTAGTTTTTTGGCCAAAAAATAGAAAAACTTAGGAACGATCATGGCGAGGCGGTGACTATGGTTCCTTAGGTCCTAATTGATGACCAGAAAATTTTTTAGACGATCCGAGTCCGGCGGCACGGCCCACTCGGAAGGCGTGGGCAATAGCACACAAAAATATGGTAATCAAGCGGAATTCTAGTTTTTTGGCCGAAAAATGCAATAAATGAGGAACGATCATGGCGGGGCGGTGACTATGGTTCCTTAGGTTGTATTTGATGGCCCGGAAAATTTTAGGCGATCGGGGTCCACGGCTCCCGGGACCACTCGGAAGGCGTAAGCTATAGCACAGTAAAATATGCAAATCGCGCGGAGTTCTAGTTTTTTGGCCGAAAAAAGCAAAGCATTTGGAACGATCATGGTGGGGCGGTGACTATGGTACCTTAGGTCGTATTTGATAGTCCAGAAAATTTTTAGGCGATCGGGGTCCGCGGCTCCTCGGACCACTTGGAAGGCGTGGGTATAGCACACGAAAATATGGGAATCGGGCGTAATTCTAGTGTTTTGGCCAAAAAATGCAAAAAATGAGAAATGATGATGGCGGGGCGGTTACTATAGTTCCTTAGGTCGTATTTGACGGCCCAGAAATATTTTAGGCGATCGGGGTCCGGGGGTCCCGGAACCACTTGGAAGGGTGGGCAATAGCAAACAAAAATATTGTAATCGGGCGGAATTCTAGTTTTTTGGCCGAAAAACGCAACAAATGAGGAATGATCATGGCTGGGTGGTGACTATGGTTCCATAGGTCATATTTGATAGTCCGGAAAAATTTTAGGCGATAGGGGTTCGGGGTTCTCGGGACCCCTTGGAAGGCGTGGGCTAAAGCACACGAAAATATGGAAATCGCGCGGAATTCTAATTTTTTGGTTGAAAAACCCAAAAGACTAGGAACCATCATGGCGGGGCGGTAACTATGGTTCCTTAGGTCGTATTTGATAGTCCGAAATTTTTTTAGCGATCCGGCTCCGGGGGGCCCGACCCACTCGGAAGGCGTGGGCAATAGCACACAAAAATATGGGAATCGGGCGGAATTCTAGTTTTTTGGCCAAAAAATGCAAAAAATGAGGAACGATCATGGCGAGGTGGTGACTATGGTTCCTTAGGTCCTAATTGATGGCCCGAAAATTTTTTAGGCGATCCGAGTCCGGCGGCCCGGCCCACTCGGAAGGCGTGGGCAATAGCACACAAAAATATGGTAATCGAGCGGAATTCTAGTTTTTTGGCCGAAAAACGCAATAAATGAGGAACGATCATGGCGGGGCGGTGACTATGGTTCCTTAGGTCGTATTTGATGGCCCGGAAAATTTTAGGCGATCGGGGTCCACGGCTCCCGGGACCACTCGGAAGGCGTAAGCTATAGCACACTAAAATATGCAAATCGCACGGAGTTCTAGTTTTTTGGCCGAAAAATGCAAAGCATTTGGAACGATCATGGTGGGGCGGTGACTATGGTACCTTAGGTCATATTTGATAGTCCAAAAAATTTTTAAGCGATCGGGATCCGCAGCTCCTCGGACCACTTGGAAGGCGTGGGTATAGCACACAAAAATATGGGAATCGGGCGTAATTCTAGTTTTTTGGTCGAAAAATGCAAAAAATGAGGAACGATCATGGCGGGGTGGTTACTATGGTTCCTTAGGTCGAATTTGATTGCTCGAAAAGTTTTTAGGCGATCGGGGTTCGGGGTTCCCGGGACCCCTTGGAAGGCGTGGGCTAAAGCACACGAAAATATGGAAATCGCGCGGAATTCTAGTTTTTTGGCCGAAAAATGAAAAAAATGAGAAACGATGATGGTGGGGCGGTTAATATAGTTCCTTTGGTCATATTTGACGGCCCGAAAAAATTTTAGGCGATCGGGGTCAGGGGGTCCCGGAACCACTTGGAAGGGTGGGCAATAGCAAACAAAAAAATTGTAATCGGGCGGAATTCTAGTTTTTTGGCCGAAAAACGCAACAAATGAGGAATGATCATGGCTGGGCGGTGACTATGGTTCCTTAGGTCGTATTTGATAGTCCGGAAAAATTTTGGGCGATAGGGGTCCGGAGTTCCCGGGTTAACTTGGAAGGCGTGGGCTATAGGACACGAAAATATGGGAATAGCGCGGAATTTTCTTTTTTTGGCCGAAAAACGAAAAAAACTAGGAACGATCATGGCTGGGCGGTGACTATGGTTCCTTAGGTCTTAATTGATAGTCCGGAAAAATTTTAGGCGATAGGGGTCCGGAGACCCGGGACCACTCGGAAGGCGTGGGCTATAACACGCAAAAATATGGAAATCAAGCGAAATTCTAGTTGTTTGGCCGAAAAATGCAAAAAATGAGGAACGATCATGGCGAGGCGGTGACTATGGTTCCTTAGGTCCTAATTGATGGCCCGAAAAATTTTTAGGCGATCTGAGTCCAGCAGCCCGGCCCACTCGGAAGGAGTGGGCAATAGCACACAAAAATATGGTAATCGAGCGGAATTCTAGATTTTTGGCCGAAAATCTCAACAAATGAGGAATGATCATGGCGGGGCAGTGACTATGGTTCCTTAGGTCGTATTTGATGGCCCGGAAAATTTTAGGCGATCGGGGTCCACGGCTCCCGGGACCACTCGGAAGGCGTAAGCTATAACACACTAAAATATGCAAATCGCACGGAGTTCTAGTTTTTTGGCCGAAAAATTCAAAGCATTTGGAACGATCATGGTGGGGCGGTGACTATGGTACCTTAGGTCATATTTGATAGTCCGGAAAAATTTTAGGCGATCGGGGTCCGCGGCTCCCCGGACCACTTGGAAGGCGTGGGTATAGCACACGAAAATATGGGAACCGGGCGTAATTCTAGTTTTTTGGCCGAAAAATGCAAAAAATGGGAAACGATGATGGCGGGGCGGTTACTATAGTTCCTTAGGTCGTATTTGACGGCCCGGAAAATTTTTAGGCGATCGGGGTCCGTGTCGTCCCGGAACCACTTGGAAGGGTGGGCAATAGCAAACAAAAATATTGTAATCGGGCGGAATTCTAGTTTTTTGGCCGAAAAACGCAACAAATGAGGAATGATCATGGCTGGGCGGTGACTATGGTTCCTTAGGTCGTACTTGATAGTCCGGAAAAATTTTAGGCGATAGGGGTCCGGAGTTCCCGGGTTCACTTGGAAGGCGTGGGCTATAGGACACGAAAATATGGGAATCACGCGGAATTCTAGTTTTTAGGTCGAAAAACGGAAAAAACTAGGAACGATCATGGCTGGGCGGTGACTTTGGTTCCTTAGGTCGTATTTGATAGTCCGAAAAAATTTTAGGCGATAGGGGTCAGGAGGTCCCGTGACCACTCGGAAGGCGTGGGCAATAACACACAAAAATATGGGAATCGCGCGGAATTCTAGTTGTTTGGCCGAAAAACGCAAAAAATGAGGAACGATCATGGCGGGGTGGTTACTATGGTTCCTTAGGTCGTATTTGATGGCCCGGAAATTTTTTAGGCGATCGGGGTTCGGGGTTCCCGGGACCCCTTGGAAGGCGTGGGCTAAAGCACACGAAAAAATGGAAATCGCGCGAAATTCTAATTTTTTGGCTGAAAAACGCAAAAGACTAGGAACGATCATGGTGGGGCGGTAACTATGGTTCCTTAGGTCGTATTTGATATTCCGAAAATTTTTTAGCGATCCGGCTCCTTGGGGGGCCGACCCACTCGGAAGGCGTGGGCGATAGCACACAAAAATATGGGAATCGGGCGGAATTCTAGTTTTTTGGCCAAAAAATGCAAAAAATTAGGAACGATCATGGCGAGGCGGTGACTATGGTTCCTTAGGTCCTAATTGATGACCAGAAAATTTTTTAGACGATCCGAGTCCGGCGGCACGGCCCACTCGGAAGGCGTGGGCAATAGCACACAAAAATATGGTAATCAAGCCGTATTCTAGTTTTTTGGCCGAAAAATGCAATAAATGAGGAACGATCATGGCGGGGCGGTGACTCTGGTTCCTTAGGTCGTATTTGATGGCCCGGAAAATTTTAGGCGATCGGGGTCCACGGCTCCCGGGACCACTCTGAAGGCGTAAGCTATAGCACAGTAAAATATGCAAATCGCGCGGAGTTCTAGTTTTTTGGCCGAAAAATGCAAAGCATTTGGAACGATCATGCTGGGGCGGTGACTATGGTACCTTAGGTCGTATTTGATAGTCCAGAAAATTTTTACGCGATCGGGGTCCGCGGCTCCTCGGACCACTTGGAAGGCATGGGTATAGCACACGAAAATATGGTAATCGGGCGTAATTCTAGTGTTTTGGCCAAAAAATGCAAAAAATGAGAAACGATGATGGCGGGGCGGTTACTATAATTCCTTAGGTCGTATTTGACGGCCCAGAAATATTTTAGGCGATCGGGGTCCGGAGGTCCCGGAACCACTTGGAAGGGTGGGCAATAGCCAACAAAAATATTGTAATCGGGCGGAATTCTAGTTTTTTGGCCGAAAAATGCAACAAATGAGGAATGATCATGGCTGGGTGGTGACTATGGTTCCATAGGTTATATTTGATAGTCCGGAAAAATTTTAGGCGATAGGGGTTCGGGGTTCCCGGGACCCCTTGGAAGGCGTGGGCTAAAGCACACGAAAATATGGAAATCGCGCGGAATTCTAATTTTTTCGTTGAAAAACGCAAAAGACTAGGAACGATCATGGCGGGGCGGTAACTATGGTTCCTTAGGTCGTATTTGATAGTCCGAAATTTTTTTAGGCGATCCGGCTCCGGGGGGCCTGACCCACTCGGAAGGCGTGGGCGATAGCACACAAAAATATGGGAATCGGGCGGAATTCTAGTTTTTTGGCCAAAAAATGCAAAAAAATGAGGAACGATCATGGCGAGGCGGTGACTATGGTTCCTTAGGTCCTAATTGATGGCCCAAAAACTTTTTAGGCGATCCGAGTCCGGCGGCCCGGCCCACTCGGAAGGCGTGGGCAATAGCACACAAAAATATGGTAATCGAGCGGAATTCTAGTTTTTTGGACGAAAAACGCAATAAATGAGGAACGATCAAGGCGGGGCGGTGACTATGGTTCCTTAGGTCGTATTTGATGGCCCGGAAAATTTTAGGCGATCGGGGTCCACGGCTCCCGGGACCACTCGGAAGGCGTAAGCTATAGCACACAAAAATATGCAAATCGCACGGAGTTCTAGTTTTTTGGCCGAAAAATGCAAAGCATTTGGAAAGATCATGGTGGGGCGGTGACTATGGTACCTTAGGTCATATTTGATAGTCCAAAAAATTTTTAAGCGATCGGGATCCGCAGCTCCTCGGACCACTTGGAAGGCGTGGGTATAGCACACAAAAATATGGGAATCGGGCGTAATTCTAGTTTTTTGGTCGAAAAATGCAAAAAATGAGGAACGATCATGGCGGGGTAGTTACTATGGTTCCTTAGGTCAAATTTGATGGCTCGAAAATTTTTTAGGCGATAGGGGTTCGGGGTTCCCGGGACCCCTTGGAAGGCGTGGGCTAAAGCACACGAAAATATGGAAATCGCGCGGAATTCTAATTTTTTGGTTGAAAAACGCAAAAGACTAGGAACGATCATGGCGGGGCGGTAACTATGGTTCCTTAGGTCATATTTGATAGTCCGAAATATTTTTAGGCGATCCGGCTCCGGGGGGCCCGACCCACTCGGAAGGCGTGGGCGATAGCACACAAAAATATGGGAATCGGGCGGAATTCTAGTTTTTTGGCCAAAAAATGCAAAAAATGAGGAACGATCATGGCGAGGCGGTGACTATGGTTCCTTAGGTCCTAATTGATGGCCCGAATATTTTTTAGGCGATCCGAGTCCGGCGGCCAGGCCCACTCGGAAGGCGTGGGCAATAGCACACAAAAATATGGTAATAGAGCGGAATTCTAGCTTTTTGGATGAAAAACGCAATAAATGAGGAACGATCAAGGCGGGGCGGTGACTATGGTTCCTTAGGTCGTATTTGATGGCCTAGAAAATTTTAGGCGATCGGGGTCCACGGCTCCCGGGACCACTCGGAAGGCGTAAGCTATAGCACACTAAAATATGCAAATCGCACGGAGTTCTAGTTTTTTGGCCGAAAAATGCAAAGCATTTGGAACGATCATGGTGGGCCGGTGACTATGGTACCTTAGGTCGTATTTGAGAGTCCAAAATTTTTTTAAGCGATCGGGATCCGCGACTCCTCGTACCACTTGGAAGGCGTGGGTATAGCACAAAAAAATATGGGAATCGGGCGTAATTCTAGTTTTTTCGCCGAAAAATGCAAAAAATGAGGAACGATCATGGCGGGGTGGTTACTATGGTTCCTTAGGTCGAATTTGATTGCTCGAAAATTTTTTAGGCGATCGGGATTCGGGGTTCCTGGGACCCCTTGGAAGGCGTGGGCTAAAGCACACGAAAATATGGAAATCGCGCGGAATTCTACTTTTTTGGCCGAAAAATGCAAAAAATGAGAAATGATGATGGTGGGGCGGTTACTATAGTTCCTTTGGTCATATTTGACGGCCCGGAAAAATTTTAGGTGATCGGGGTCCGGGGGTCCCGGAACCACTTGGAAGGGTGGGCAATAGCAAACAAAAAAATTTTAATCGGGCGGAATTCTAGTTTTTTGGACGAAAAACGCAACAAATGAGGAATGATCATGGCTGGGCGGTGACTATGGTTCCTTAGGTCGTATTTGATAGTCCGAAAAAATTTTGGGCGATAGGGGTCCGGAGTTCCCGGGTTCACTTGGAAGGCGTGGGCTATAGGACACGAAAATATGGGAATCGCGCGGAATTCTAATTTTTTGGCCGAAAAACGGAAAAAACTAGGAACGATCATGGCTGGGCGGTGACTATGGTTCCTTAGGTCTTAATTGATAGTCCGGAAAAATTTTAGGCGATAGGGGTCCGGAGACCCGGGACCACTCGGAAGGCGTGGGCTATAACACACAAAAATATGGGAATCGCGCGAAATTCTAGTTGTTTGGCCGAAAAATGCAAAAAATGAGGAACGATCATGGCGAGGCGGTGACTATGGTTCCTTAGGTCCTAATTGAAGGCCCGAAAATTTTTTAGGCGATCCGAGTCCGGCGGCCAGGCCCACTCGGAAGGCGTGGGCAATAGCACACAAAAATATGGTAATCGAGCGGAATTCTAGTTTTTTGGATGAAAAACGCAATAAATGAGGAACGATCAAGGCGGGGCGGTGACTATGGTTCCTTAGGTCGTATTTGATGGCCCGGAAAATTTTAGGCGATAGGGGTCCACGGCTCCCGGGACCACTCGGAAGGCGTAAGCTATAGCACACTAAAATATGCAAATCGCGCGGAGTTCTAGTTTTTTGGCCGAAAAATGCAAAGCATTTGGAACGATCATGGTGGGGCGGTGACTATGGTACCTTAGGTCGAATTTGATAGTCCAAAAATTTTTTAAGTGATCGGGATCCGCGGCTCCTCGGACCACTTGGAAGGCGTGGGTATAGCACACAAAAATATGGGAATCGGGCGTAATTCTAGTTTTTTGGCCGAAAAATGCAAAAAATGAGGAACGATCATGGCGGGGTGGTTACTATGGTTCCTTAGGTCGAATTTGATGGCTCGAATAATTTTTAGGCGATCGGGGTTCGGGGTTCCCGGGACCCCTTGGAAGGCGTGGGCTAAAGCACACGAAAATATGGAAATCGCGCGGAATTCTAGTTTTTTGGCCGAAAAATGCAAAAAATGAGAAATGATGATGGTGGGGCGGTTAATATAGTTCCTTTGGTCGTATTTGACGGCCCGGAAAAATTTTAGGCGATCGGGGTTCGGGGGTCCCGGAACCACTTGGAAGGCGTGGGCTATAGGACACGAAAATATGGGAATCGCGCGGAATTCTAATTTTTTGGCCGAAAAACGGAAAAAACTAGGAACGATCATGGCTGGGCGGTGACTATGGTTCCTTAGGTCTTAATTGATAGTCCGGAAAAATTTTAGGCGATAGGGGTCCGGAGACCCGGGACCACTCGGAAGGCGTGGGCTATAACACACAAAAATATGGGAATCGCGCGAAATTCTAGTTGTTTGGCCGAAAAATGCAAAAAATGAGGAACGATCATGGCGAGGCGGTGACTATGGTTCCTTAGGTCCTAATTGATGGCCCGAAAACTTTTTAGGCGATCCGAGTCTGGCGACCAGGCCCACTCGGAAGGCGTGGGCAATAGCACACAAAAATATGGTAATCGAGCGGAATTCTAGTTTTTTGGCCGAAAAACTCAACAAATGAGGAATGATCATGGCAGGGCAGTGACTATGGTTCCTTAGGTCGTATTTGATGGCCCGGAAAATTTTAGGCGATCGGGGTCCGCGGCTCCCCGGACCACTTGGAAGGTGTGGGTATAGCACACGAAAATATGGGAATCAGGCGTAATTCTAGTTTTTTGGCTGTGCAAAAAATAAGAAATGATGATGGAGGGTCGGTTACTATGGTTCCTTAGGTCGTATTTGACGGCCCAGAAAAATTTTAGGCGATCGGGGTCCGGGGGTCCCGGAACCACTTGGAAGGGTGGGCTTTTGCACACAAAAATATTGTAATCGGGCGGAATTCTAGTTTTTTGGCCGAAAAATGCAACAAATGAGGAATGATCATGGCTGGGCGGTGACTATGGTTCCTTAGGTCGTATTTGATAGTCCGAAAAAATTTTGGGCGATAGGGGTCCGGAGTTCCCGGGTTCACTTGGAAGGCGTGGGCTATAGGACACGAAAATATGGGAATCGCGCGGAATTCTCATTTTTTGGCCGAAAAACGGAAAAAACTAGGAACGATCATGGCTGGGCGGTGACTATGGTTCCTTAGGTCTTAATTGATAGTCTGGAAAAATTTTAGGCGATAGGGGTTCGGAGACCCGGGACCACTCGGAAGGCGTGGGCTATAACACACAAAAATATGGGAATCGCGCGAAATTCTAGTTGTTTGGCCGAAAAATGCAAAAAATGAGGAACGATCATGGCGAGGCGGTGACTAAGGTTCCTTAGGTCCTAATTGATGGCCCGAAAACTTTTTAGGCGATCCGAGTCCGGCGGCCAGGCCCACTCGGAAGGCGTGGGCAATAGCACACAAAAATATGGTAATCGAGCGGAATTCTAGTTTTTTGGCCGAAAAACTCAACAAATGAGGAATGATCATGGCAGGGCAGTGACTATGGTTCCTTAGGTAGTATTTAATGGCCCGAAAAATTTTAGGCGATCGGGGTCCGCGGCTCCCCGGACCACTTGGAAGGCGTGGGTATAGCACACGAAAATATGGGAATCAGGCGTAATTCTAGTTTTTTGGCCGAAATATGCAAAAAATAAGAAATGATGATGGCGGGTCGGTTACTATGGTTCCTTAGGTCGTATTTGACGGCCCAGAAAAATTTTAGGCGATCGGGGTCCGGGGGTCCCGGAACCACTTGGAAGGGTGGGCTATTGTACACAAAAATATTGTAATCGGGCGGAATTCTAGTTTTTTGGCCGAAAAACGCAACAAATGAGGAATGATCATGGCTGGGCGGTGACTATGGTTCCTTAGGTCGTATTTGATAGTCCGAAAAAATTTTGGGCGATAGGGGTCCGGAGTTCCCGGGTTCACTTGGAAGGCGTGGGCTATAGGACACGAAAATATGGGAATCGCGCGGAATTCTCATTTTTTGGCCGAAAAATGGAAAAAACTAGGAACGATCATGGCTGGGCGGTGACTATGGTTCCTTAGGTCTTAATTGATAGTCTGGAAAAATTTTAGGCGATAGGGGTCCGGAGACCCGGGACCACTCGGAAGGCGTGGGCTATAACACACAAAAATATGGGAATCGCGCGTAATTCTAGTTGTTTGGCCGAAAAATGCAAAAAATGAGGAACGATCATGGCGAGGCGGTGACTAAGGTTCCTTAGGTCCTAATTGATGGCCCGAAAACTTTTTAGGCGATCCGAGTCCGGCGGCCAGGCCCACTCGGAAGGCGTGGGCAATAGCACACAAAAATATGGTAATCGAGCGGAATTCTAGTTTTTTGGCCGAAAAACTCAACAAATGAGGAATGATCATGGCAGGGCAGTGACTATGGTTCCTTAGGTCGTATTTGATGGCCCGAAAAATTTTAGGCGATCGGGGTCCGCGGCTGCCCGGACCACTTGGAAGGCGTGGGTATAGCACACGAAAATATGGGAATCAGGCGTAATTCTAGTTTTTTGGCTGTGCAAAAAATAAGAAATGATGATGGAGGGTCGGTTACTATGGTTCCTTAGGTCGTATTTGACGGCCCAGAAAAATTTTAGGCGATCGGGGTCCGGGGGTCCCGGAACCACTTGGAAAGGTGGGCAATTGCACACAAAAATATTGTAATCGGGCGGAATTCTAGTTTTTGGCCGAAAAACGCAACAAATGAGGAATGATCATGGCTGGGCGGTGACTATGGTTCCTTAGGTCGTATTTGATAGTCCGAAAAAATTTTGGGCGATAGGGGTCCGGAGTTCCCGGGTTCACTTGGAAGGCGTGGGCTATAGGACACGAAAATATGGGAATCGCGCGGAATTCTCATTTTTTGGCCGAAAAACGGAAAAAACTAGGAACGATCATGGCTGGGCGGTGACTATGGTTCCTTAGGTCTTAATTGATAGTCTGGAAAAATTTTAGGCGATAGGGGTTCGGAGACCCGGGACCACTCGGAAGGCGTGGGCTATAACACACAAAAATATGGGAATCGCGCGAAATTCTAGTTGTTTGGCCGAAAAATGCAAAAAATGAGGAACGATAATGGCGAGGCGGTGACTAAGGTTCCTTAGGTCCTAATTGATGGCCCGAAAACTTTTTAGGCGATCCGAGTCCGGCGGCCAGGCCCACTCGGAAGGCGTGGGCAATAGCACACAAAAATATGGTAATCGAGCGGAATTCTAGTTTTTTGGCCGAAAAACTCAACAAATGAGGAATGATCATGGCAGGGCAGTGACTATGGTTTCTTAGGTAGTATTTGATGGCCCGGAAAATTTTAGGCGATCGGGGTCCGCAGCTCCCCGGACCACTTGGAAGGCGTGGGTATAGCACACGAAAATATGGGAATCAGGCGTAATTCTAGTTTTTTGGCCGAAATATGCAAAAAATAAGTAATGATGATGGCGGGTCGGTTACTATGGTTCCTTAGGTCGTATTTGACGGCCCAGAAAAATTTTAGGCGATCGGGGTCCGGGGGTCCCGGAACCACTTGGAAGGGTGGGCTATTGCACACAAAAATATTGTAATCGGGCGGAATTCTAGTTTTTTTGCCGAAAAACGCAACAAATGACGAATGATCATGGCTGGGCGGTGACTATGGTTCCTTTGGTCTTATTTGATAGTCCGGAAAAATATTAGGCGATAGGGGTCCGGAGGTCCCGGGACCACTCGGAAGGCATGGGCTATAACACACAAAAATATGGGAATCGCACGGAATTCTAGTTGTTTGGCCGAAAAACGCATAAAATGAGGAACGATCATGGAGGGGCGGATACTATGGTTCCTTAGGTCGTATTTGATAGTCTGGACAAATTTTAGGCGATAGGGGTCCGGAGACCCGGGACCACTCGGAAGGCGTGGGCTATAACACACAAATATATGGAATCACGCGGAATTCTAGTTGTTTGGCCGAAAAACGCAAAAAATGAGGAACGATCATGGCGGGGAGGATACTATGGTTCCTTAGGTCGTATATGATAGTCTGGAAAAATTTTAGGCGATAGGGGTCCGGAGGTCCCGGGACCACTCGGAAGGTGTGGGCTAACACACAAAAATATGGGAATCGCGCGAAATTCTAGTAGTTTGGCCGAAAAACGCAAAAAATAAGGAACGATCATGGCAGAGCGGATACTATGGTTCCTTAGGTCATATTTCATTGCCCGGAAAAATTTTAGGCGATCGGGGTCCGCGGCTCTTGGGACCACTCGGAATGCGTGGGTATAGCACACGAAAATATGGGAATCGGGCGAAATTCTAGGTCTTTTTCAGTAACATGCAAAAAATGTGGAAAGATCTTGGTAGGGCGGTGACTATGGTTCCTTTGGTCTTATTTGATAGTCCGGAAAAATATTAGGCGATAGGGGTCCGGAGGTCCCGGGACCACTCGGAAGGCGTGGGCTATAACACACAAAAATATGGGAATCGAGCGGAATTCTAGTTGTTTGGCCGAAAAATGCAAAAAATGAGGAACGATCATGGCGGGGTGGTTACTATGGTTCCTTAGGTCGTATTTGATGGCTCGAAATTTTTTTAGGCGATCGGGGTTCGGGGTTCCCGGGACCCCTTGGAAGGCGTGGGCTAAAGCACACGAAAATATGGAAATCGCGCGGAATTTTAGTTTGGCTGAAAAACGCAAAAGACTAGAAACGATCATGGCGAGGCGGTGACTATGGTTCCTTAGGTCGTATTTGAGAGTCTGGAATATTTTTAGGCAATCCGGCTCCGGGGGGCCCAAAAATTTTAAGCTATATAGCACACTAAAATATGCAAATCCCGCGGAGTTATAGTTTTTTGGCCGAAAAATGCAAAGCATTTGGAACGATCATGGTGGGGCGGTGACTATGGTACCTTAGGTCGTATTTGATAGTCCGGAAAAATATTAGGCGATCGGGGTCCGCGGCTCCCCGGACCCCTTGGAAGGCGCGGGTATGCCTTCCGAGTGGTCCCGGGACCTCCGGACCCCTATTGCCTAATATTTTTCCGGACTATCAAATAAGACCAAAGGAACCATAGTCACCACCCTGCCAAGATCTTTCCACATTTTTTGCATGTTACTGAAAAAGACCTAGAATTTCGCCCGATTCCCATATTTTCGTGTGCTATACCCACGCATTCTAGTTTTTTGGCCGAAAAACGCAACAAATGACGAATGATCATGGCTGGGCGGTGACTATGGTTCCTTTGGTCTTATTTGATAGTCCGGAAAAATTTTAGGCGATAGGGGTCAGGAGGTCCCGGGACCACTCGGAAGGCGTGGGCTATAACACACAAAAATATGGGAATCGTGCGAAATTCTAGTTGTTTGGCCGAAAAACGCAAAAAATAAGGAACGATCATGGCGGGGAGGATACTATGGTTCCTTAGGTTGTATTTGATGGCCCAAAAATTTTTTAGGCGATCGGGGTTCGGGGTTCCCGGGACCCTTGGAAAGCGTGGGCTAAAGCACACGAAAATATGGAAATCGCGCGGAATTCTAGTTTTTTGGCTGAAAAACGCAAAAGACTAGGAACGATCATCGCGGGGTGGTGACTATGGTCCCTTAGGCCGTATTTGATAGTCCGGAAAATTTTTAGGCGATCCGGCTCCGGGGGCCCCGACCCACTCGGAAGGCGTGGGCGATAGCACAGCAAAATATGGGAATCGGGCGGAATTCTAGTTTTTTGGCCAAAAAATGCAAAAAATGAGGAACGATCATGGGAGGCGGTGACTATGGTTCCTTAGGTCCTAATTGATGGCTCGAAAATTTTTTTGGCGATCCGAGTCCGGCGGCCCGGCCCACTCGGAAGGCGTGGGCAATAGCACACAAAAATATGGTAATCGGGCGGAATTCTAGTTTTTTGGCCGAAAAATGCAATAAATGAGGAACGATCATGGCGGGGCGGTGACTATGGTTCCTTAGGTCGTATTTGATGCCCCGGAAAATTTTAGGCGATCGGGGTCCACGGCTCCCGGGACCACTCGGAAGGCGTAAGCTATAGCACACTAAAATATGCAAATCGCGTGGAGTTCTAGATTTTGGCCGAAAAATGCAAAGCATTTGGAACGATCATGGTGGGGTGGTGACTATGGTACCTTAGGTCGTATTTGATAGTCCGGAAAATTTTTAGGCGATCGGGGTCCGCGGCTCCCCGGACCACTTGGAAGGCGTGGGTATAGCACACGAAAATATGGGAATCGGGCATAATTCTAGTTTTTTGGCCGAAAAATGCAAAAAATGAGAAACGATGATGGCGGGGCGGTTACTATGGTTCCTTAGGTCGTATTTGACGGCCAAGAAAAATTTTAGGCGATCGGGGTCCGGGGGTCCCGGAACCACTTGGAAGGGTAGGCAATAGCAAACAAAAATATTGTAATCGGGCGGAATTCTAGTTTTTTGGCCGAAAAATGCAACGAATGAGGAATGATCATGGCTGGGCGGTGACTATGGTTCCTTAGGTCGTATTTGATAGTCCGGAAAAATTTTAGGCGATAGGGGTTCGGGGTTCCCGGGACCCCTTGAAAGGTGTGGGCTAAAGCACACGAAAATATGGAAATCGCGCGGAATTCTAATTTTTTGGTTGAAAAACACAAAAGACTAGGAATGATCATGGCGGGGCGGTAACTATGGTTCCTTAGGTCGTATTTGATAGTCCGAAATTTTTTTAGCGATCCGGCTCCGGGGGGCCCGACCCACTCGGAAGGCGTGGGCGATAGCACACAAAAATATGGGAATCGGGCGGAATTCTAGTTTTTTGGCCAAAAAATGCGAAAAATGAGGAACGATCATGGCGAGGCGGTGACTATGGTTCCTTAGGTCCTAATTGATGGCCCGAAATTATTTTAGGCGATCCGAGTCCGGCGGCCAGGCCCACTCGGAAGGCGTGGGCAATAGCACACAAAAATATGGTAATCGAGCGGAATTCTAGTTTTTTGGATGAAAAACGCAATAAATGAGGAACGATCAAGGCGGGGCGGTGACTATGGTTCCTTAGGTCGTATTTGATGGCCCGGAAAATTTTAGGCGATCGGGGTCCACGGCTCCCGGGACCACTCGGAAGGCGTAAGCTATAGCACACTAAAATATGCAAATCGCGCGGAGTTCTAGTTTTTTGGCCGAAAAATGCAAAGCATTTGGAACGATCATGGTGGGGCGGTGACTATGGTACCTTAGGTCGTATTTGATAGTCCCAGAAATATTTTAGGCGATCGGGGTCCGGGGGTCCCGGAACCACTTGGAAGGGTGGGCTATTGCACACAAAAATATTGTAATCGGGTGGAATTCTAGTTTTTTGGCCGAAAAACGCAACAAATGACGAATGATCATGGCTGGGCGGTGACTATGGTTCCTTTGTTCTTATTTGATAGTCCGGAAAAATATTAGGCGATAGGGGTCCGGAGGTCCCGGGAAAATATGGGAATCAGGCGTAATTCTAGTTTTTTGGCCGAAATATGCAAAAAATAAGAAATGATGATGGCGGGGCGGTTACTATGGTTCCTTAGGTCGTATTTGACGTCCCAGAAAAATTTTAGGCGATCGGGGTCCGGGGGTCCCGGAACCACTTGGAAGGGTGGGCTATTGCACACAAAAATATTGTAATCGGGCGGAATTCTAGTTTTTTGGCCGAAAAACGCAACAAATGACGAATGATCATGGCTGGGCGGTGACTA
Organism: Nicotiana tomentosiformis; assembly: GCF_000390325.3. NCBI lineage: Eukaryota > Viridiplantae > Streptophyta > Magnoliopsida > Solanales > Solanaceae > Nicotiana > Nicotiana tomentosiformis. The sequence goes on from NW_027174584.1 coordinate 405,572, forward strand.
TGGTTCCTTTGTTCTTATTTGATAGTCCGGAAAAATATTAGGCGATAGGGGTCCGGAGGTCCCGGGACCACTCGGAAGGCGTGGGCTATAACACACAAAAATATGGGAATCGCGCGGAATTCTTGTTGTTTGGCCGAAAAACGCATAAAATGAGGAACGATCATGGAGGGGCGGATACTATGGTTCCTTAGGTCGTATTTGATAGTCCGGACAAATTTTAGGCGATAGGGGTCCGGAGACCCGGGACCACTCGGAAGGCGTGGGCTATAACACACAAATATATGGAATCACGCGGAATTCTAGTTGTTTGGCCGAAAAACGCAAAAAATGAGGAACGATCATGGCGGGGAGGATACTATGGTTCCTTAGGTCGTATATGATAGTCTGGAAAAATTTTAGGCGATAGGGGTCCGGAGGTCCCGGGACCACTCGGAAGGTGTGGGCTAACACACAAAAATATGGGAATCGCGCGAAATTCTAGTTGTTTGGCCGAAAAACGCAAAAAAATAAGGAACGATCATGGCGGAGCGGATACTATGGTTCCTTAGGTCATATTTCATTGCCCGGAAAAATTTTAGGCGATCGGGGTCCGCGGCTCTTGGGACCACTCGAAATCCGTGGGTATAGCACACGAAAATATGGGAATCGGGCGAAATTCTAGGTCTTTTTCAGTAACATGCAAAAAATGTGGAAAGATCTTGGTAGGGCGGTGACTATGGTTCCTTTGGTCTTATTTGATAGTCCGGAAAAATATTAGGCGATAGGGGTCCGGAGGTCCCGGGACCACTCGGAAGGCGTGGGCTATAACACACAAAAATATGGGAATCGAGCGGAATTCTAGTTGTTTGGCCGAAAAATGCAAAAAATGAGGAACGATCATGGCGGGGTGGTTACTATGGTTCCTTAGGTCGTATTTGATGGCTCGAAATTTTTTAGGCAATCGGGGTTCGGGGTTCCCGGGACCCCTTGGAAGGCGTGGGCTAAAGCACACGAAAATATGGAAATCGCGCGGAATTTTAGTTTTTTGGCTGAAAAACGCAAAAGACTAGAAACGATCATGGCGGGGCGGTGACTATGGTTCCTTAGGTCGTATTTGATAGTCTGGAATATTTTTAGGCGATCCGGCTCCGGGGGGCCCAAAAATTTTAAGCTATATAGCACACTAAAATATGCAAATCCCGCGGAGTTCTAGTTTTTTGGCCGAAAAATGCAAAGCATTTGGAACGATCATGGTGGGGCGGTGACTATGGTACCTTAGGTCGTATTTGATAGTCCGGAAAAATTTTAGGCGATCGGGGTCCGCGGCTCCCCGGACCCCTTGGAAGGCGCGGGTATGCCTTCCGAGTGGTCCCGGGACCTCCGGACCCCTATCGCCTAATATTTTTCCGGACTATCAAATAAGACCAAAGGAACCATAGTCACCACCCTGCCAAGATCTTTCCACATTTTTTGCATGTTACTGAAAAAGACCTAGAATTTCGCCCGATTCCCATATTTTCGTGTGCTATACCCACGCATTCCGAGTGGTCCCAAGAGCCGCGGACCCCGATCGCCTAAAATTTTTCCGGGCAATCAAATACGACCTAAGGAACCATAGTATCCGCCCCGCCATGATCGTTCCTTATTTTTTGCATTTTTCGGCCAAACAACTAGAATTCCGCGCGATTCCCGTATTTTTGTGTGTTATAGCCCACACCTTCCGAGTGGTCCCGGGACCTCAGGACCCCTATCGCCTAAAATTTTTCTGGACTATCAAATATGACCTAAGGAACCATAGTCACCGCCCAGCCATGATCATTCCTCATTTATTGCGTTTTTTGGCCATAAAACTAGAATTCCGCCCGATTACAATATTTTTGTGTGCTATTCCCCACCCTTCCCAGTGGTTCCGGGACACCCGGACCCCGATCGCCTAAAAATTTTCCAGGCAGTCAAATACGACCTAAGGAACCATAGTAACCGCCCCGCCATCATCGTTTCTCATTTTTTGCATTTTTCGGCCAAAAAACTAGAATTACGCCCGATTCCCATATTTTCGTGTGCTATACCCACGCCTTCCAAGTGGTCCGGGGAGCCGCGGACCCCGATCGCCTAAAATTTTTCCGGACTATCAAATATGACCTAAGGTACCATAGTCACCGCCCCACCATGATCGTTCCAAATGCTTTGCATTTTTTGGCCAAAAAACTTGAACTCCGCGCGATTTGCATATTTTCGTGTGCTATAGCTTACGCCTTCCGAGTGGTCCCGGGAGCCGTGGACTCCGATCGCCTAAAATTTTCCGGGCCATCAAATAAGACCTAAGGAACCATAGTCACCGCCCCGCCATGATCGTTCCTCATTTATTGCATTTTTCGGCCAAAAAACTAGAATTTCGCTCGATTACCATATTTTTGTGTGCTATTGCCTACGCCTTCCGAGTGGGCCGGGCCGCCGGACTCGGATCGCCTAAAAAAATTTTGGGCCATCAATTAGGACCTAAGGAACCATAGTCACCTCCTCGCCATGATCGTTCCTCATTTTTTGCATTTTTTGGCCAAAAAAATAGAATTCCGCCTCATTCCCATATTTTTGTGTGCTATCGCCCCACGCCTTCCGAGTGAGTCGGGCCCCCCGGAGCCAGATCGCCTAAAAATTTTCCAGACTATCAAATACGACCTAAGGAACCATAGTCACCACCCCGCCATGATCGTTCCTAGTCTTTTGCATTTTTCAGCCAAAAAACTAGAATTCCGCGCGATTTCCATATTTTCGTGTGCTTTAGCCCACGCCTTCCAAGGGGTCCCGGGAACCTCGAACCCCGATCGCCTAAAAAATTTCCAGGCCATCAAATACAACCTAAGGAACCATAGTATCCGCCCGGCCATGATCGTTCCTTATATTTTGCATTTTTCGGCCAAACAACTAGAATTCCGCGCGATTCCCATATTTTTGTGTGCTATAGCCCACGCCTTCCGAGTGGGCCGTGCCCCCCGCACTCGGATCACCTAAAAAGTTTTTGGGCCATCAAATAAGACTAAGGAACCATAGTGACCTTCCCGCCATGATCGTTTCTCATTTTTTGCATTTTTCGGCCAAACAACTAGAATTCCGCCCGATTCCCATATTTTCGTGTGCTATACCCACGCCTTACAAGTGGTCCTGGGTCTCCGGACCCCTATCGCCTAAAATTTTTCCGGACAATCAAATAAGACCTAAGGAACCATAGTCACCGCCCAGCCATGATCGTTCCTTATGTTTTGCGTTTTACGGCCAAACAACTAGAATTCTACGCGATTCCCATATTTTTGTGTGTTATAGCCCACGCCTTCCGAGTGGTCCCGGGACCTCCTGACCCCTATCGCCTAAAATTTTTCCGGACTATCAAATACGACCTAAGGAACCATAGTATCCGCCACGCCATGATCGTTCCTCTTTTTTTGCGTTTTTTGGCCAAACAACAAGAATTCCGCGCGATTCCCATATTTTTGTGTGTTATAGCCCACGCCTTCCGAGTGGTCCCGGGACCTCCGGACCCCTATCGCCTAATATTTTTCCGGACTATCAAATAAGACCAAAGGAACCATAGTCGCCACCTTGCCAAGAGCTTTCCACATTTTTTGCATGTTATTAAAAAAGACCTAGAATTTCGCCCGATTCCCATATTTTCGTGTGCTATACCCACGCATTCCGAGTGGTCCCAAGAGCCGCGGACCCTGAATGCCTAAAATTTTTCCGGGCAATCAAATACGACCTAAGGAACCATAGTATCCGCCCCGCCATGATCGTTCTTTATTTTTTGCATTTTTCGGCCAAACAACTAGAATTCCGCGCGATTCCCATATTTTTGTGTGTTATAGCCCACACCTTCTAAGTGGTCCCGGGACCTTAGGACCCCTATCGCCTAAAATTTTTCCGGACTATCAAATATGACCTAAGGAACCATAGTCACCGCCCAGCCATGATCATTCCTCATTTGTTGCGTTTTTCGGCCAAAAAACTAGAATTCCGCCCGATTACAATATTTTTGTGTACTATTGCCCACCCTTCCCAGTGGTTCCGGGACCCCCGGACTCCGATCGCCTAAAATTTTTCCGGGCCGTCAAATACGACCTAAGGAACCATAGTAACCGCCTCGCCATCATCGTTTCTCATTTTTTGCATTTTTCGACCAAAAAACTAGAATTACGCCCGATTCCCATATTTTCGTGTGCTATACCCACGCCTTCCAAGTGGTCCGGGGAGCCGCGGACCCCGATCGCCGAAAATTTTTCCGGACTATCAAATACAACCTAAGGTACTTTAGTCACCGCCCCACCATGATCGTTCCAAATGCTTTGCATTTTTCGGCCAAAAAACTAGAACTCCGCGCGATTTGCATATTTTCGTGTGCTATAACTTACGCCTTCCGAGTGGTCCCGGGAGCCGTGGACCCCGATCGCCTAAAATTTTCCGGGCCATCAAATACGACTTAAGGAACCATAGTCACTGCCCCGCCATGATCGTTCCTCATTTATTGCGTTTTTCGGCCAAAAAACTAGAATTTCGCTCGATTACCATATTTTTGTGTGCTATTGACCACGCCTTCCGAGTGGGCCGGGCCGCCAGACTCGGATCGCATAAAAACTTTTCGGGCCATCAATTAGGATCTAAGGAACCATAGTCACCGCCTCGCCATGATCGTTCCACATTTTTTGCATTTTTGGGCAAAAAAAATAGATTTCCGCCCGATTCCTATATTTTTGTGTGCTATCGCCCACGCCTTCCGAGTGGGTCGGGCCCCCCGGAGCCGAATCGCCTAAAATTTTTCCGCACTATCAAATACGACTTAAGGAACCATAGTCACCGCCCCGCCATGATCGTTCCTAGTCTTTTGCATTTTTCAGCCAAAAAACTAGAATTCCGCGCGATTTCCATATTTTCGTGTGCTTTAACCCACGCCTTCCAAGGGGTCCCGGGAACCCCGAACCCCGATCGCCTAAAAAGTTTACGGGCCTTCAAATACGACCTAAGGAACCATAGTATCTGCCCCGCCATGATCGTTCCTTATTTTTTGCATTTTTCGGCCAAACAACTAGAATTCCGCGCGATTCCCATATTTTCGTGTGCTATAGCCCACGCCTTCCGAGTGGGCCGTGCCCCCCGCACTCAGATCACCTAAAATTTTTTTGGGCCACCAAATAAGACCTAAGGAACCATAGTCGCCTTCCCGCCATGATCGTTTCTCATTTTTTGCATTTTTCGGCCAAACAACTAGAATTTCGCCTGATTCCCATATTTTCGTGTGCTATACCCACGCCTTACAAGTGGTCCCGGGTCTCCAGAACCCTATTGCCTAAAATTTTTCCAGATTATCAAATAAGACCTAAGGAACCATAGTCACCGCCCAGCCATGATCGTTCCTTATTTTTTGCGTTTTTCGGCCAAACAACTAGAATTCCGCCAGATTCCCATATTTTCGTGTGCTATACCCACGCCTTACAAGTGGTCCCGGGTCTCCGGACCCCTATCGCCTAAAATTTTTCCGGACTATCAAATAAGACCTAAGGAACCATAGTCACCGCCCAGCCATGATCGTTCCTTATTTTTTGCGTTTTTCGGCCAAACAACTAGAATTCCGCGCGATTCCCATATTTTTGTGTGTTATAGCCCACGGCTTCCGAGTGGTCCCGGGACCTCCTGAACCCTATCGCCTAAAATTTTTCCGGACTATCAAATATGACCTAAGGAACCATAGTATCCGCCCTGCCATGATCGTTCCTCCTTTTTTGCGTTTTTCAGCCAAACAACTAGAATTTCGCGCGATTCCCATATTTTTGTGTGTTATAGCCCACGCCTTCCGAGTGGTCCCGGGACCTCCGGACCCCTATCTCCTAATATTTTTCCGGACTATCAAATAAGACCAAAGGAACCATAGTCACCACCCTGCCAATATCTTTCCACATTAGTTGCATGTTACTGAAAAAGACCTAGAATTCCGCGCGATTCCCAATTTTTTGTGTGTTATAGCACACGCCTTCCGAGTGGTCCCGGGACCTCAGGACCCCTATCGCCTAAAATTTTTCCGGACTATCAAATATGACCTAAGGAACCATAGTCACTGCCCAGCCATGATCATTCCTCTTTTGTTGCGTTTTTCGGCCAAAAAACTAGTATTCCGCCCGATTACAATATTTTTGTGTGCTATTGCCCACCCTTCCCAGTGGTTCCGGGACCCCCGGACTCTGATCGCCTAAAATTTTTCCGGGCCGTCAAATACGACCTAAGGAACCATAGTAACCGCCCCGCCATCATCATTTCTCATTTTTTTGCATTTTTCGGCCAAAAAACTAGAATTACGCCCGATTCCCATATTTTCGTGTGCTATACCCACGCCTTCCAAGTGTTCCGGGGAGCCCCGGACCCTGATCGCCTAAAATATTTCCGGACTATCAAATACGACCTAAGGTACCATAGTCACCGCCCCACCATGATCGTTCCAAATGCTTTGCATTTTTTGGCCAAAAAACTAGAACTCCGCGCGATTTGCATATTTTCGTCTGCTATAGCTTACGCCTTCCGAGTGGTCCAGGGAGCCGTGGACCCCGATCGCCTAAAATTTTCCGAGCGATCAAATAAGACCTAAGGAACCATAGTCACCGCCCCGCCATGATCGTTCCAAATGCTATTGCGTTTTTCGGCCAAAAAACTAGAATTTCGCTCGATTACCATATTTATGTGTGCTATTGTCCAGCCTTCCGAGTGGGCCGGGCCCCCCGGAGCCGGATCGCCTAAAAATTTTCAGGCCATCAATTAGGACCTAAGGAACAATAGTCACTGCCTCGCCATGATCGTTTCTCAAAAACGATTCGGACTATCAAAAACGACCTAAGGAACCATAGTCACCGCCCCACCATGATCGTTCCTAGTCTTTTGCATTTTCAGCCAAAAAACTAGAATTCCGCGCGATTTCCATATTTTCGTGTGCTTTAGCCCACGCCTTCCAAGGGGTCCCGGGAACCACGAACCCCGATCGCCTAAAAATTTTCCGGGCCATCAAATACGACCTAAGGTACCATAGTATCCGCCCCGCCATGATCGTTCCTTATTTTTTGCGTTTTTCGGCCAAACAACTAGAATTCCGCGCGATTCCCATATTTTCGTGTGCTATAGCCCACGCCTTCCGAGTGGGTCATGCCCCCCGCACTCGGATCACCTAAAAAGTTTTTGGGCCATCAAATAAGACCTAAGGAACCATGGTTACCTTCCCGACATTATCGTTTCTCATTTTTTGCATTTTTCGGCCAAACAACTAGAATTCCCCCCGATTCCCATATTTTCGTGTGCTATACCCACGCCTTACAAATGGTCCCGGGTCTCCGGACCCCTATCGCCTAAAATTTTTCCGGACTATCAAATAAGACCTAAGGAACCATAGTCACGGCCCTGCCATGATTGTTCCTTAGATTTTGCGTTTTTCGGCCAAACAACTAGAATTCCGCGCGATTCCCATATTTTTGTGTGTTATAGCCCACGCCTTCCGAGTGGTCCCGGGACCTCAGGACCCCTATCGCCTAAAATTTTTCCGGACTATCAAATATGACCTAAGGAACCATAGTCACCGCCCAGCCATGATCATTCCTCATTTGTTACGTTTTTCGGCCAAAAAACTAGAATTCCGCCTGATTACAATATTTTTGTGTGCTATTGCCCACTATTCCCAGTGGTTCCGGGACCCCCGAATCCGATCGCCTAAAAGTTTTCCGGACTACCAAATACGACCTAAGGTACCATAGTCACCGCCCCACCATGATCGTTCCAAATGCTTTGCATTTTTTGGCCAAAAAACTAGAACTCCGCGGGATTTGCATATTTTCTTGTGCTATAGCTTACGCCTTCCGAGTGGTCCCGGGAGCCGTGGACCCCGATCGCCTAAAATTTTCCGGGCCATCAAATAAGACCTAAGGAACCATAGTCAACGCCCCGCCATGATCGTTCCTCATTTATTGCGTTTTTCGGCCAAAAAACTAGAATTTCGCTCGATTATCATATTTTTGTGTGCTATTGCCAACGCCTTCCGAGTGGGCCGGGCCGCCGGACTCGGATCGCCTAAACACTTTTCGGGCCATCAATTAGGACCTAAGGAACCATAGTCACCGCCTTGCCATGATCGTTCCTCATTTTTTGCATTTTTTGGCCAAAAAATAGAATTCCGCCCGATTCTCATATTTTTGTGTGCTATCGCCCACACCTTCCGAGTGGGTCGGGACCCCCGGAGCCGGATCGCCTAAAAAATTTTCGGACTATCAAATACGACCTAACGAACCATAGTCACCGCCCCGCCATGATCGTTCCTAGTCTTTTGCGTTTTTCAGCAAAAAAACTAGAATTCCGCGCGATTTCCATATTTTCGTGTTCTTTAGCCCACGCCTTCAAAGGGGTCCCGGGAACCCCGAACCCCGATCGTCTAAAAATTTTCTAGGCCATCAAATACGACCTAAGGAACCATAGTAACCACCCCGCCATGATCGTTCCTCATTTTTTGCGTTTTTCGGCCAAACAACTAGAATATCGCCCGATTCCCATATTTTCGTGTGCTATACCCACGCATTCCGAGTGGTCCCAAGAGCCGCTGACCCCGATCGCCTAAAATTTTTTTGGACTATCAAATAAGACCTAAGGAACCATAGTAACCGCCCAGCCATGATCGTTCCTAGTTTTTTCCGTTTTTCGGCCAAAAAACTAGAATTCCGCGCGATTCCCATACTTTCGTGTCCTATGGCCCACGTCTTCCAAGTGAACCCAGGAACTTCGGACCCCTATCGCCTAAAAATTTTCCGGACTATCAAATACGACCTAAGGAACCATAGTCACCGCCCAGCCATGATCATTCCTCATTTGTTGCGTTTTTCGGCCAAAAAACTAGAATTCCGCCCGATTACAATATTTTTGTGTGCTATTGCCCACCCTTCCAAGTGGTTCCGGGACCCCCGGACCCCGATCGCCTAAAATTTTTCCGGGCCATCAAATACAACTTAAGGAACCATAGTAACCGCCCATCGCTCATCGTTTCTCATTTTTTGCATTTTTCAGCCAAAAAACTAGAATTACGCCCGATTCCCATATTTTCGTGTGCTATATCCACGCCTTCCAAGTGGTCCGGGAAGCCGCGGACCCCGATCGACTAAAATATTTCCGGACTATCAAATACGACCTAAGGTACCATAGTCACCGCCCCACTATGATCGTTCCAAATGCTTTGCATTTTTTGTTCAAAAAACTAGAACTCCGTGCGATTTGCACATTTTCGTGTGCTATAGCTTACGCCTTCCGAGTGGTCCTGGGAGCCATGGACCCCGATCGCCTAAAAATTTTCCGGGCCATAAAATACGACCTAAGGAACCATAGTATCCGCCCCAACATGATCGTTCCTTATTTTTTGCATTTTTCGGCCAAACAACTAGAATTCCGCGCGATTCCCATATTTTCGTGTGCTATAGCCCATGCCTTCCGAGTGGGACGTGCCCCCCGCACTCGGATCACCTAAAAAGTTTTTGGGCCATCAAATAAGACCTAAGGAACCATAGTCACCTTCCCGCCATGATCGTTTCTCATTTTTTGTATTTTTCGGCCAAACAACTAAAATTCCGCCCGATTCCCATATTTTCGTGTGCTATACCCACGCCTTACAAGTGGTCCCGGGTCTCCGGACCCCTATCGCCTAAAATTTTTCCGGACTATCAAATACGACCTAAGGAACCATAGTCACAGCCCCACCATGATCGTTCCTAGTCTTTTGCGTTTTTCAGCCAAAAAACTAGAATTCCGCGCGATTTCCATATTTTCGTGTGCTATACCCACGCCTTCCAAGGGGTCCCGGGAAATCCGAACCCCGATCGCCTAAAAATTTTCCGGGCAATCAAATACGACCTAAGGAACCATAGTAACCACCCCGCCATGATCGTTCCTCATTTATTGCGTTTTTCGGCCAAAAAACTAGAATTCTGCTCGATTACCATATTTATGTATGCTATTGCCCACGCCTTCCGAGTGGGCCGGGCCGCCGGACTCGGATCGCCTAAAAAATTTTCGGGCCGTCAATTAGGACCTAAGGAACCATAGTCACCGCCTCGCCATGATCATTCCTCATTTTTTGCATTTTTTGGCCAAAAAACTAGAATTCCGCCCGATTCCCATATTTTTGTGTGCTATCGCCCACGCCTTCCGAGTGGGTCAGACCCCCGGAGCCGGATCGCCTAAAAATTTTCCGGACTATCAAATACGACCTAAGGAACCATAGTCACCCTCCCGCCATGATCGTTCCTAGTCTTTTGCGTTTTTCAGCAAAAAAACTAGAATTCCGCGCGATTTCCATATTTTCGTGTTCTTTAGCCCACGCCTTCAAAGGGGTCCCGGGAACCCCGAACCCCGATCGTCTAAAAATTTTCTGGCCCATCAAATACGACCTAAGGAACCATAGTAACCACCCCGCCATGATCGTTCCTCATTTTTTGCGTTTTTCGGCCAAACAACTAGGAACTAGAATTCCTAGTTCGTAGTTCGGCCAAAAAATAAGGAACGATCATGGCGGGGCGGTGACTATGGTTCCTTAGGTCGTATTTGATAGTCCGAAAAATTTTTAGGCGATCCGGCTCCGGGGGTCTGACCCACTCGGAAGGCGTGGGCGATAGCACACAAAAATATGGGAATCGGGCGGAATTCTAGTTTTTTGGCCAAAAAATGCAAAAAATGAGGAATGATCATGGCAAGGCGGTGACTATGGTTCCTTAGGTCCTAATTGATGGCCCGAAAATTTTTTAGGCGATCCGAGTCCGGCGGCCCGGCCCACTCGGAAGGCGTGGACAATAGCATACATAAATATGGTAATCGAGCGAAATTCTAGTTTTTTGGCCGAAAAATGCAATAAATGAGGAACGATCATGGCGGGGAGGTGACTATGGTTCCTTAGGTCGTATTTGATGGCCCGAAAAATTTTAGGCGATCGGGGTCCATGGCTCCCGGGACCACTCGGAAGGCGTGATACAAAAATATGGGAAACGGGCGTAATTCTAGTTTTTTGGCCGAAAAATGCAAAAAATGAGAAACGATGATGGCGGGCGGTTACTATGGTTCCTTAGGTCGTATTTGACGGCCCGGAAAAATTTTAGGCGATCGGGGTCCGGGGGTCCCGGAACCACTGGGAAGGGTGGGCAATAGCACACAAAAATATTGTAATCGGGCGGAATTCTAGTTCTTTAGCCGAAAAACGCAACAAATGAGGAATGATCATGGCCGGGCGGTGACTATGGTTCCTTAGGTCGTATTTGATAGTCCGGAAAAATTTTAGGCAATAGGGGTCAGGAGGTCCCGGGACCACTCGGAATGCGTGGGCTATAACACACAAAAATATGGGAATCGCGGGGAATTCTAGTTGTTTGACCGAAAAACGTAAAAAATGAGGAACGATCATGGCGGGGCGGATACTATGGTTCCTTAGGTCGTATTTCATAGTCCGGAAAAATTTTAGGCGAAAGGGGTCCGGAGGTCCCGGGACCACTCGGAATGTGTGGGCTATAACACACAAAAATATGGGAATCGCGCGTAATTCTAGTTGTTTGGCCGAAAAACGCAAAAAATAAGGAACGATCATGGCGGGGCGGATACTATGGTTCCTTAGGTCGTATTTGATTGCCCGGAAAAATTTTAGGCGATCGGGGTTCGGATTTCCCGGGACCCCTTGGAAGGCGTGGGCTAAAGCACACGAAAATATGGAAATCGCGCGGAATTCTAGTTTTTTGGCTGAAAAACGCAAAAGACTAGGAACGATCATGGTGGGGCTGTGACTATGGTTCCTTAGGTCGTATTTGATAGTCCGGAAAAATTTTAGGCGATAGGGGTCCGGAGACCCGGGACCACTTGTAAGGCGTGGGTATAGCACACGAAAATATGGGAATCGGGCGGAATTTTAGTTGTTTGGCCGAAAAATACAAAAAATGAGAAACGATCATGGCGGGAAGGCGACTATGGTTCCTTAGGTCTTATTTGATGGCCCAAAAACTTTTTAGGTGATCCGAGTGTGGGGGGCACGTCCCACTCGGAAGGCGTGGGCTATAGCACACGAAAATATGGGAATCGCGCGGAATTCTAGTTGTTTGGCCGAAAAACGCAATAAATGAGGAACGATCAAGGCGGGGCGGTGACTATGGTTCCTTAGGTCGTATTTGATGGCCCGGAAAATTTTAGGCGATCGGGGTCCACGGCTCCCGGGACCACTCGGAAGGCGTAAGCTATAGCACACTAAAATATGCAAATCGCGCGGAGTTCTAGTTTTTTGGCCGAAAAATGCAAAGCATTTGGAACGATCATGGTGGGGCGGTGACTATGGTACCTTAGGTCGTATTTGATAGTCCGGAAAAATTTTAGGCGATCGGGGTCCGCGGCTCCCCGGACCACTTGGAAGGCGTGGGTATAGCACACGAAAATATGGGAATCGGGCGTAATTCTAGTTTTTTGGCCGAAAAATGCAAAAAATGAGAAACGATGATGGCGGGGCGGTTACTATGGTTCCTTAGGTCGTATTTGACGGCCCGGAAAAATTTTAGGCGATCGGGGTCCGGGGGTCCCGGAACCACTTGGAAGGGTGGGCAATAGCACACAAAAATATTGTAATCGGGCGGAATTCTAGTTTTTTGGCCGAAAAACGCAACAAATGAGGAATGATCATGGCTGGGCGGTGACTATGGTTCCTTAGGTCGTATTTGATAGTCCGGAAAATTTTTAGGCGATAGGGGTCCGAAGTTCCTGGGTTCACTTGGAAGACGTGGGCCATAGGACACGAAAGTATGGGAATCGCGCGGAATTCTAGTTTTTTGGCCGAAAAACGGAAAAAACTAGGAACGATCATGGCTGGGCGGTTACTATGGTTCCTTAGGTCTTATTTGATAGTCCAAATAAATTTTAGGCGATCGGGGTCAGCGGCTCTTGGGACCACTCGGAATGCGTGGGTATAGCACACGAAAATATGGGAATCGGGCGATATTCTAGTTGTTTGGCCGAAAAACGCAAAAAATGAGGAACGATCATGGCGGGGTGGTTACTATGGTTCCATAGGTCGTATTTGATGGCCCAGAAAATTTTTAGACGATCGGGGTTCGGGGTTCCTGGGACCCCTTTGAAGGCGTGGGCTAAAGAACACGAAAATATGGAAATCGCGCGGAATTCTAGTTTTTTTGCTGAAAAACGCAAAAGACTATGGGAATCGCGCGGAATTCTAGTTTTTTGGCCGAAAAATGGAAAAAACTAGGAACGATCATGGCTGAGCGGTGACTATGGTTCCTTAGGTCTTAGCACACAAAAATATGGGAATCGGGCGGAATTCTAGTTTTTTGGCCAAAAAATGCAAAGCATGAAGAACGATCATGGCGAGGCGGTGACTATGGTTCCTTAGGTCCTAATTGATTGCCCGAAAACTTTTTAGGCGATCCGAGTCCGGAGGCCCGGCGCACTCGGAAGGCGTGGGGCACACAAAAATATGGTAATCTAGCGGAATTCTAGCTTTTTGGCCGAAAAATGCAATAAATGAGGAACGATCATGGCGGGGCGGTGACTATGGCTCCTTAGGTCGTACTTGATTGCTCGGAAAATTTTAGGCGATCGGGGTCCACGGCTCCCGGGACCACTCGGAAGGCGTAAGCTATAGCACACGAAAATATGCAAATCGCGTGGAGTTCTAGTTTTTTGGGCTAAAAATGCAAAGCATTTGGAACGATCATGGTGGGTCGGCGACTATGGTACCTTAGGTCGTATTTGATAGTCCGGAAAAATTTTAGGCGATCGGGGTCCGCGGCTCCCCGGACCACTTGGAAGGCGTGGGTATAGCACACGAAAATATGGGAATCGGGCGTAATTCTAGTTTTTTGGGCGAAAAATGCAAAAAATGAGAAACGATGATCGCGGGGCGGTTACTATGGTTCCTTAGGTCGTATTTGACTGCCCGGAAAAATTTTAGGCGATCGGGGTCCGGGGGTCCCGGAACCACTTGGAAGGGTGGGCAATAGCACACAAAAATATTGTAATCGGGCGGAATTCTAGTTTTTTGGCCGAAAAATGCAACAAATGAGGAATGATCATGGCTGGGCGGTGACTATGGTTCCTTAGGTCGAATTTGATAGTCCGGAAAAATTTTAGGTGATAGGGGTACGGAGATCCCGGGTTCACTTGGAAGGCGTGGGCTATAGGACATGCAAATATGGGAATCGCGCGGAATTCTAGTTTTTTGGCCGAAAAACGGAAAAAACTAGGAACGATCAAGGCTGGGCGGTGACTATGGTTCCTTAGGTCTTATTTGATCGTCCGGAAAAATTTTAGGCGATCGGGGGTCCGCGGCTCTTGGGACCACTCGGAATGCGTGGGTATAGCACACGAAAATATGGGAATCGGGCGAAATTCTAGTTGTTTGGGCGAAAAATGCAAAAAATGAGGAACGATCATGGCGGGGTGGTTACTATGGTTCCTTAGGTCGTATTTGATGGCCCGGAAACTTTTTAGACGATCGAGGTTCGGGGTTCCCGGGACCCCTTTGAAGGCGTGGGCTAAAGCACACGAAAATATGGAAATCGCGCGGAATTCTAGTTTTTTGGCTAAAAACGCAAAAGACTAGGAACGATCATGGCGGGGCGGTGACTATGGTTCCTTAGGTCGTATTTGATAGTCCGGAAAATTTTTAGGCGATCCGGCTCCGGGGGGCCCGACCCACGCGGAAGGCGTGGGCGATAGCACACAAAAATATGGGAATCGGGCGGAATTCTAGTTTTTTGGCGAAAAAATGCAAAGCATGAAGAACGATCATGGCGAGGCGGTGACTATGGTTCCTTAGGTCCTAATTGATGGCCCGAAATGTTTTTAGGCGATCCGAGTCCGGAGGCCCGGCGCACTCGGAAGGCGTGGGGCACACAAAAATATGGTAATCTAGCGGAATTCTAGCTTTTTGGCCGAAAAACGCAATAAATGAGGAACGATCATGGCGGGGCGGTGACTATGGTTCCTTATGTCGTAAGGGAATCGGGCGTAATTCTAGTTTTTTGGCCGAAAAATGCAAAAAATGAGAAACGATGATCGCGGGGCGGTTACTATGGTTCATTAGGTCGTATTTGACAGCCCAGAAAAATTTTAGGCGATCGGGGTCCGGGGGTCCCAGAACCACTTGGAATGGTGGGCAATAGCACACAAAAATATTGTAATCGGGCGGAATTCTAGTTTTTTGGCCGAAAAACGCAACAAATAAGGAATGATCATGGCTGGGCGGTGACTATGGTTCCTTAGGTCATATTTGATAGTCCGGAAAAATTTTAGGCGATAGGGGTCCGGAGTTCCCGGGTTCACTTGGAAGGCGTGGGCTATAGGACATGAAAATATGGGAATCGCACGGAATTCTAGTTTTTTGCCAAAAAACGGAAAAAACTAGGAACGATCATGGCTGGGCGGTGACTATGGTTCCTTAGGTATTATTTGATAGTTCGGAAAATTTTTAGGCGATCAGGGTCCGCGGCTCTTGGGACCACTCGGAATGCATGGGTATAGCACACGAAAATATGGGAATCGGGCGAAATTCTAGTTGTTTGGGCGAAAAACGCAAAAAATGAGGAACGATCATGGCGGGGTGGTTACTATGGTTCCTTAGGTCATATTTTATTGCCCGAAAAATTTATAGACGATCGGGGTTCGGGGTTCCCGGGCCCCTTTGAAGGCGTGGGCTAAAGCACACGAAAATATGGATATCGCGCGGAATTCTAGTTTTTTGGTTGAAATATGCAAAAGACTAGGAACGATCATGGCGGGGCGGTGACTATGGTTCCTTAGGTCATATTTGATAGTCCAAAAAAATTTTAGGCGATCTGGCTCCGGGGGGCCCGACCCACTCGGAAGGCGTGGGCGATAGCACACAAAAATATGGGAATCGGGCGGAATTCTAGTTTTTTGGCCAAAAATTGCAAAAAATGAGGAACGATCATGGCGAGGCGGTGACTATGGTTCCTTAGGTCCTAATTGATGGCCCGAAAATTTTTTAAGCGATCCGAGTCCGGCGGCCCGGCCCACTCGGAAGGCGTGGGGCACACAAAAATATGGTAATCGAGCGGAATTCTAGCTTTTTGGCCGAAAAACGCAATAAATGAGGAACGATCATGGCGGGGCGGTGACTATGGCTCCTTAGGTCGTACTTGATTGCTCGGAAAATTTTAGGCGATCGGGGTCCACGGCTCCCGGGACCACTCGGAAGGCGTGAGCTATAGCACACGAAAATATGCAAATCGCGCGGAGTTCTAGTTTTTTGGCCGAAAAATGCAAAGCATTTGGAACGATCATGGTGGGGCGGCGACTATGGTACCTTAGTTCGTATTTGATAGTCCGAAAAAATTTTAGGCGATCGGGGTTCGCGGCTCCCCGGACCACTTGGAAGGCGCGGGTATTGCACACGAAAATATGGGAATCGGGCGTAATTCTAGTTTTTTGGCCAAAAATATAAAAAATGAGAAACGATGATCACGGAGCGGTTACTATGGTTCCTTAGGTCGTATTTGACGGCCCAGAAAAATTTTAGGCGATCGGGGTCCGGGGGTCCCGGAACCACTTGGAAGGGTGGGCAATAGCACACAAAAATATTGTAATCGGGCAGAATTCTAGTTTTTTTGCCGAAAAACGCAACAAATGAGGAATGATCATGGCTAGGCGGTGACTATGGTTCCTTAGGTCGTATTTGATAGTCCGGAAAAATTTTAGGCGATAGGGGTTCGGAGTTCCCGGGTTCACTTGGAAGGCGTGGGCTATAGGACATGAAAATATGGGAATCGCGAGGAATTCTAGTTTTTTGGCCGAAAAACGGAAAAAACTAGGAATGATCATGGCTGGGTGGTGACTATGGTTCCTTAGGTCTTAGTTGATAGTCCAGAAACATTTTAGGCGATCGGGGGTCCGCGACTCTTGGGACCACTCGGAATGCGTGGGTATAGCACACGAAAATATGGGAATCGGGCAAAATTCTAGTTGTTTGGGCGAAAAATGCAAAAAATGAGGAACGATCGTGGCGGGGTGGTTACTATTGTTCCTTAGGTCGTATTTGATGGCCCGAAAATTTTTTAGACGATCGGGGTTCGGGGTTCCCGGGACCCCTTTGAAGGGGTGGGCTAAAGCACATGAAAATATGGAAATCGCGCAGAATTCTAGTTTTTTGGCTGAAAAACGCAAAAGACTAGGAACGATCATGGTGGGGCGGTGACTATGGTTCCTTAGGTCATATTTGATAGTCCGGAAAATTTTTAGACGATCCGGCTCCGGGGGGCCCGACCCACTCGGAAGGCGTGGGCGATAGCACACAAAAATATGGGAATCGGGAGGAATTCTAGTTTTTTGGCCAAAAAATGCAAAACATGAGGAACGATCATGGCGAGTCAGTGACTATGGTTCCTTAGGTCCTAATTGATGGCCCGATAATTTTTTAGGCGATCCGAGTCCGGCGGCCCGGCCCACTCGGAAGGCGTGGGGCACACAAAAATATGGTAATCGAGCGGAATTCTAGCTTTTTGGCCGAAAAATGCAATAAATGAGGAACGATCATGGCGGGGCGGTGACTATGGTTCCTTAGGTCGTATTTGATGGCCCGGAAAATTTTAGGCGATCGGGGTCCGGGGGTCCCGGAACCACTTGGAAGGGTGGGCAATAGCACACAAAAATATTGTAATCGGGCGAAATTCTATTTTTTTGGCCGAAAAATGCAAAGCATTTGGAACGATCATGGTGGGGCGGTGACTATGGTTCCTTAGGTCGTATTTGATAGTCCGGAAAAATTTTAGGCGTTAGGGGTCCGGAGTTCCCGGGTTCACTTGGAAGGCGTGGGCTATAGGACATGAAAATATGGGAATCGCGCGGAATTCTAGTTTTTTGGCCGAAAAACGGAAAAAACTAGGAACGATCATGGCTGGGCGGTGACTTTGGTTCCTTAGGTATTATTTGATAGTCCGGAAAAATTTTAGGCGATTGGGGTCCGCGGCTCTTGGGACCACTCGGAATGCGTGGGTATAACACACAAAAATATGGGAATCGGGCGAAATTCTAGTTGTTTGGCCGAAAAACGCAAAACATGAGGAACGATCATGGCGAGGTGATTACTATGGTTCCTTAGGTCGTATTCGATTGCCCGAAAAGTTTTTAGACGATCGGGGTTCGGAGTTCCCGGGGCCCCTTTGAAGGCGTGGGCTAAAGCACACGAAAATATGGATATCGCGCGGAATTCTAGTTTTTTGGTTGAAAAACGCAAAAGACTAGGAACGATCATGGCGGGGCGGTGACTATGGTTCCTTAGGTCGTATTTGATAGTCCGGAAAATTTTTTAGCGATCGGGGTCCGCGGCTCTTGCGACCACTATGCGTGGGTATAGCATACGAAAATATGGGAATCAGGCGAAATTCTAGTTGTTTGGCCGAAAAACGCAAACAATAAGGAACGATCATGGCAGGGTGGTAACTATAGTTCCATAGGTCGTATTTGATGGCCCGGAAAATTTTTAGACGATCGGGGTTTGGGGTTCCCAGGACCCCTTTGAAGGCATGGGCTAAGGCACACAAAAATATGGAAATCGCGCGAAATTCTAGTTTTTTGGCTGAAAAATGCAAAAGACTAGGAACGATCATGGCGGGGCGGTGACTATGGTTCCTTAGGTAGTATTTGATAGTCCGAAAAATTTTTAGGCGATCCGGCTCCGGGGTGCCCGACCCACTCGGAAGGCGTGGGCGATAGCACACAAAAATATGGGAATCGGGCAGAATTCTAGTTTTTTGGCCATAAAATGCAAAAAATGAGGAACGATCATGGCGAGGCGGTGACTATGGTTCCTTAGGTCCTAATTGATGGCCCGAAAATTTTTTAGGCGATCCGAGTCCGGCGGCGGCCCACTCGGAAGGCGTGGGGCACACAAAAATATGGTAATCGAGCGGAATTCTAGCTTTTTGGCCGAAAAATGCAATAAATGAGGAACGATCATGGCGGGGCGGTGACTATGGTTCCTTAGGTCGAATTTGATTGCCCGGAAAATTTTAGGCGATCGGGGTCCACGGCTCCTGGGACAACTCGGAAGGCGTAAGCTATAGCACACGAAAATATGCAAATCGCGCGGAGTTCTAGTTTTTTGGCTCAAAAATGCAAAGCATTTGGAACGATCATGGTGGGGCGGTGACTATGGTACCTTAGGTCGTATTTGATAGTCCGGAAAAGTTTTAGGTGATAGGGGTCCGGAGTTCCCGGGGTCACTTGGAAGGCGTGGGCTATAGGACACGAAAATATGGGAATCGCGCGGAATTCCAATTTTTTGGCCGAAAGATGGAAAAAACTAGGAACGATCATGGCTGGGCGGTGACTATGGTTCCTTAGGTATTATTTGATAATCCGGAAAACATTTAGGCGATCGGGGTCCGCGGCTCTTGGGACCACTCAGAATGCGTGGGTATAGCACACGAAAATATGGGAATCGGGCGAAAATATGCAAATCGCACGGAGTTCTAGTTTTTTGGCCGAAAAATGCAAAGCATTTGGAACGATCATGGTGGGGCGGTGACTATGGTACCTTAGGTCGTATTTGATAGTCCGGAATAATATTAGGCGATCGGGGTCCGCGGCTCCCCGGACCAATTGGAAGGCGTGGGTATAGCACACGAAAATATAGGAATCGGGCGTAATTCTAGTTTTTTGGCCGAAAAATGCAAAAAATGAGAAACGATGATCGCGGGGCTGTTACTATGGTTCCTTAGGTCGTATTTGACGGCCCGGAAAAATTTTAGGCGATCGGGGTCCCGGAACCACTTGGAAGGGTGGGCAATAGCACACAAAAATATTGTAATCGGGCGGAATTCTAGTTTTTTGGCCGAAAAATGCAACAAATGAGGAATGATCATGGCTGGGCGGTGACTATAGTTCCTTAGGTCGTATTTGATAGTCCGGAAAAATTTTAGGCGATAGGGGTCCGGAGTTCCCGGGTTCACTTGGAAGGCGTGGGCTATAGGACACGAAAATATGGGAATCGCGCGGAATTATAGTTTTTTAGCCGAAAAACGGAAAAAACTAGGAACGATCATGGCTGGGCGGTGACTATGGTTCCTTTGGTCTTATTTGATAGTCCAGAAAAATATTAGGCGATAGGGGTCCGGATGTCCCAGAACCACTCGGAAGGCGTGGGCAATAACACACAAAAATATGGGAATCGCGCGAAATTCTAGCTGTTTGGCCGAAAAACGCAAACAATGAGGAACGATCATGGCGGGGTGGTTACTATGGTTCCTTAGGTCGTATTTGATGGCTCGGAAAATTTTTAGGCAATTGGGGTTCGGGGTTCCCGGGACCACATTGAAGGCGTGGGTTAAAGCACACGAAAATATGGAAATCGCGCGGAATTCTAGTTTTTTGGCTGAAAAACGCAAAAGACTAGGAACGATCATGGAGGGGCGGTGACTATGGTTCCTTAGGTCGTATTTGATAGTCCGGAAAATTTTTAGGCGATCCGGCTCCGGGGGGCCCGACCCACTCGGAAGGCGTGGGCGATAGCACACAAAAATATGGGAATCGGGCGGAATTCTAGTTTTTTGGCCAAAAAAGCAAAAAATGAGGAACGATCATGGCGAGGCGGTGACTATGGTTCCTTAGGTCCTAATTGATGGCCCAAAGATTTTTTAGGGGATCCGAGTCCGGCGGCCCGGCCCACTCGGAAGGCGTGGGCAATAGCACACAAAAAAATGGTAATCGAGCGGAATTCTAGTTTTTTGGCCGAAAAATGCAATAAATGAGGAACGATCATGGCGGGGCGGTGACTATGGTTCCTTAGGTCGTATTTGATGGCCCGGAAAATTTTAGGCGGTAGGGTCCACGGCTCCCGGGACCACTCAGAAGGCGTAAGCTATAGCACACGATAATGTGCAAATCGCGCGGAGTTCTAGTTTTTTGGACGAAAAATACAAAGCATTTGGAACGATCATGGTGGGGCGGTGACTATGGTACCTTAGGTCGTATTTGATAGTCCGGAAATATTTTAGGCGATCGGGGTCCGCGGCTCCCCGGACCACTTGGAAGGCGTGGGTATAGCACACGAAAATATGGGAATCGGGCGTAATTCTAGTTATTTGGCCGAAAAATGCAAAAAATGAGAAACGATGATCGCTGGGCGGTTACTATGGTTCCTTAGGTTGTATTTGATGGCCCGGAAAAATTTTAGGCGATCGGGGTCCGGGGGTCCCGGAACCACTTGGAAGGGTGGGCAATAGCACACAAAAATATTGTAATCGGGCGGAATTCTAGTTTTTTGGCCGAAAAACGCAACAAATGAGGAATGATCATGGCTGGGCGGTGACTATGGTTCCTTAGGTCGTATTTGATAGTTCGGAAAAATTTTAGGCGATAGGGGTCCGGAGTTCCCGGGTTCACTTGGAAGGCGTGGGCTATAGGACACGAAAATATGGGAATCGCGCGGAATTCTAGTTTTTTAGCCAAAAAATGGAAAAAACTAGGAACGATCATGGCTGGGCGGTGATTATGGTTCCTTTGGTCTTATTTGATAGTCCGGAAAAATATTAGGTGATAGGGGTCCGGAGGTCCCAGAACCACTCGGAAGGCGTGGGCTATAACACACAAAAATATGGGAATCGCGCGAAATTCTAGTTGTTTGGCCGAAAAACGCAAACTATGAGGAACGATCATGGTAGGGTGGTTACTATGGTTCGTTAGGTCGTATTTGATGGCCCGGAAAATTTTTAGGCGATCGGGGTTCCCGGGACCCCTTTGAAGGCGTGGGTTAAAGCATACGAAAATATGGAAATCGCGCGGAATTCTAGTTTTTTGGCTGAAAAACGCAAAAGACTAGGAACGATCATGGCGGGGCGGTGACTATGGTTCCTTAGGTCATATTTGATAGTTCGGAAAATTTTTAGGCGATCCGGCTCCGGGGGTCCTGACCCACTCGGAAGGCATGGGCGATAGCATACAAAAATATGGGAATCGGGCGGAATTCTAGTTTTTTGGTCAAAAAATGCACAAAATGAGGAACGATCAAGGAGAGGCGGTGAGTATGGTTCCTTAGGTCCTAATTGATGGCCCGAAAATTTTTTAGGCGATCCGAGTCCGGCGGCCCGGCCCACTCGGAAGACGTGGGTAATAGCACACAAAAATATGGTAATCGAGCGGAATTCTAGTTTTTTGGCCGAAAAATGCAATAAATGAGGAACGATCATGGCGGGGCGGTGACTATGGTTCCTTAGGTCATATTTGATGGCCCGGATAATTTTAGGCGATCGGGGTCCACGGCTCCCAGGACCACTCGGAAGGCATAAGCTATAGCACACGAAAATGTACAAATCGCGCGGAGTTCTAGTTTTTTGGACAAAAAATGCAAAGCATTTGGAACGATCATGGTGGAGCGGTGACTATGGTACCTTAGGTCATATTTGATAGTCCGGAAATATTTTAGGCGATCGGGGTCCGCGGCTCCCCGGACCACTTGGAAGGCGTGGGTATAGCACACGAAAATATGGGAATCGGGCGTAATTCTAGATTTTTGGCCGAAAAATGCAAAAAATGAGAAATGATGATCGCTGGGTGGTTACTATGGTTCCTTAGGTTGTATTTGACGGGCCAGAAAAATTTTAGGCGATCGGGGTCCGGGGGTCCCAGAACCACTTGGAAGGGTGGGCAATAGCACACAAAAATATTGTAATCGGGCGAAATTCTCGTTTTTTAGCCGAAAAACGCAACAAATGAGGAATGATCATGGCTGGGTGGTGACTATGGTTCCTTAGGTCGTATTTGATAGTCCGGAAAAATTTTAGGCGATAGGGGTCCGGAGTTCCCGGGTTCACTTGGAAGACGTGGGCCATAGGACACGAAAATATGGGAATCGCGCGGAATTCTAGTTTTTTGGCCGAAAAACGGAAAAAATTAGGAACGACCATGGCTGGGCGGTGACTATGGTTCCTTAGGTCTTATTTGATAGTCCAGAAAAATTTTAGGCGATCGGGGTCAGCGGCTCTTGGGACCACTCGGAATGCGTGGGTATAGCACACGAAAATATGGGAATCGGGCGATATTCTAGTTGTTTGGCCGAAAAACGCAAAAAATGAGGAACGATCATGGCGGGGTGGTTACTATGGTTCCTTAGGTCGTATTTGATGGCCTAGAAAATTTTTAGACGATCGGGGTTCGGGGTTCCCGGGACCCCTTTGAAGGCGTGGGCTAAAGAACACGAAAATATGGAAATCGCGCGGAATTCTAGTTTTTTTGCTGAAAAACGCAAAAGACTAGGAACGATCATGGCGGGAGGGTGACTATGGTTCCTTAGGTCGTATCTGATAGTCCGAAAAATTTTTAGGCGATCCGGCTCCGGGGGTCTGACCCACTCGGAAGGCGTGGGCGATAGCACACAAAAATATGGAATTCGGGCGGAATTCTAGTTTTTTGGCCAAAAAATGCAAAAAATGAGGAATGATCATGGCGAGGCGGTGACTATGGTTCCTTAGGTCCTAATTGATGGCCCGTAAAATTTTTAGACGATCCGAGTCCGGCGGCCCAGCCCACTCGGAAGGCGTGGGCAATAGCATACATAAATATGGTAATCGAGCGGAATTCTAGTTTTTTGGCCGAAAAACGCAATAAATGAGGAACGATCATGGCGGGGTGGTTACTATGGTTCCTTAGGTCGCATTTGATGGCCCGGAAAATTTTTAGGCGTTCGGGGTTCGGGTTTCCCGGGACCCCTTGGAATGCGTGGGCTAAAGCACACAAAAATATGGAAATCGCGCGGAATTCTAGTTTTTTGGCCGAAAAACGGAAAAAACTAGGAACGATCATGGTGGGGCGGTGACTATGTTTCCTTAGGTCGTATTTGATAGTCCGGAAAAATTTTAGGCGATAGGGGTCCGGAGACCCGGGACCACTTGTAAGGCGTGGGTATAGCACACGAAAATATGGGAAACGGGCAGAATTTTAGTTGTTTGGCCGAAAAATGCAAAAAATGAGAAACGATCATGGCGGGAAGGTGACTATGGTTCCTTAGGTCTTATTTGATGGCCCAAAAACCTTTTAGGTGATCCGAGTGCGGGGGGCACGGCCCACTCGGAAGGCGTGGGCTATAGCACACGCAAATATTGGAATCGCGCGGAATTCAAGTTGTTTGGCCGAAAAACGCAAAATATAAGGAACGATCATGTTGGGGCGGATACTATGGTTCCTTAGGTCGTATTTTATGGCCCGGAAAATTTTTAGGCGATCAGGGTTCGGGGTTCCCGGGACCCCTTGGAAGGCGTGGGCTAAAGCACACGAAAATATGGAAATCGTGCGGAATTCTAGTTTTTTGGATGATAAATGCAAAAGACTAGGAACGATCATAGCGGGGCGGTGACTATGGTTCCTTCAGTCGTATTTGATAGTCCGAAAAATTTTTAGGCGATCCGGCTCCGGGGGGCCTGACCCACTCGGAAGGCGTGGGCGATAGCACACAAAAATATGGGAATCGGGCGGAATTCTAGTTTTTTGGCCAAAAAAAGCAAAAAATGAGGAACGATCATGGCGAGGCGAATTACGCTCGATTTCCATATTTTTGTGTGCTATACCCACGCCTTTCAAGTGGTCCGGGGAGCCGCGGACCCCGATCGCCTAAAAGTTTTCCGGACTATCAAATACGACCTAAGGTACCATAGTCACCGCCCTACCATGATCATTCCAAATGCTTTGCATTTTTCGGCCAAAAATCTAGAACTCCGCGCGATTTGCATATTTTCGTGTGCTATAGCTTACGCTTTCCGAGTGGACCCGGGAGCCGGGGACCCCGATCGCCTAAAATTTTCCGGGCCATCAAATACGACCTAAGGAACCATAGTCACCGCCCCGCCATGATCGTTCCTCATTTATTGCGTTTTTCGGCCAAAAAGCTAGAATTCCGCTCGATTACGATATTTTTGTGTGCCCCACCCCTTCCGTGTGGGCCGGGCCGCCGGACTCGGATCGCCTAAAAATATTTCGGTCCATCAATTAGGACCTAAGGAACCATAGTCACCGCCTCGCCATGATCGTTCCTCATGTTTTGCATTTTTTGGCCAAAAAACTAGAATTCCGCCTGATTCCCATATTTTTGTGTGCTATCGCGCACGCCTTCCGAGTGGGTCGGGCCCCCCGGAGCCGGATCGCCTAAAAATTTTCCGGACTATCAAATAAGACCTAAGGAACCATAGTAACCACCCCGCCATGATCGTTCCTCATTTTTTGCGTTTTTCGGCCAAACAACTAGAATTTCGCCCGATTCCAATATTTTCGTGTGCTATACCCACGCATTCCGAGTGGTCCCAAGAGACGCGGACCCCGATCGCCTAAAAATTTTCCGGACTATCAAATAAGACCTAAGGAACCATAGTCACCGCCCAGCCATGATCGTTCCTAGTTATTTCCATTTTTAGGCCAAAAAACTAGAATTTCGCGCGATTCCCATATTTTCGTGTCCTATAGCCCACGCCTTCCAAGTAAACCCGGGAACTCCGAACCCCGATCGCCTAAAATCTTTCCGGGCCGTCAAATACGACCTAAGGAACCATAGAAACAGCCCCGCGATCATCGTTTCTCATTTTTTGCATTTTTCGGCCAAAAACCTAGAATTACGCCCGATTCCGATATTTTCGTGTGCTATACCCACGCCTTCCAAGTGGTCCGGGGAGCCGCGGACCCCGATCGCCTAAAATTTTTCCAGACTATCAAATACTACCTAAGGTACCATAGTCACCGCCCCACCATGATTGTTCACAATGCTTTGTACTTTTCGGCCAAAAAACTAGAACTCCGCACGATTTGTAAATTTTCGTGTGCTATAGCTTACGCCTTCCGAGAGGTGCCGGGAGCCGTGGACCCCGATCGCCTAAAATTTTCCGGGCCATCAAATTCGACCTAAGGAACCATAGTCACCGCCCCGCCATGATCGTTCCTCATTTATTGCGTTTTTCGGCCAAAAAGCTAGAATTCCGCTCGATTACCATATATTTGTGTGCCCCACGCCTTCCGAGTGGGCCGGGCCGCTGGACTCGGATCGCCTAAAAAATTTTTGGGCCATCAATTAGGACCTAAGGAACCATAGTCACCGCCTCCAAATGATCGTTCCTCATTTTTTGCATTTTTTGGCCAAAAAACTAGAATTCCGCCCGATTCTCATATTTTTGTGTGGTCCCAAGAGACGCGGACCCCGATCGCCTAAAATTTTTTCGGACTATCAAATAAGACCTAAGGAACCATAGCCACCGCCCAGCCATGATCGTTCCTAGTTATTTCCATTTTTCGGCCAAAAAACTAGAATTCCGCGCGATTCCCATATTTTCGTGTCCTATAGCCCACACCTTCCAAGTGAACCCGGGAACTCCGGACCCCGATCGCCTAAAATTTTTCCGGGCCATCAAATACGACCTAAGGAACCATAGTAACCGCCCCGCGATCATCTTTTCTCCTTTTATACATTTTTCGGCCAAAAACCTAGAATTACGCCCGATTCCCATATTTTCGTGTGCTATACCCACGCCTTCCAAGTGGTCCGGGGAGCCGCGGACCCCGATCGCCTAAAATTTTTCCGGACTATCAAATACGACCTAAGGTACCATAGTCACCGCCCCACCATGATCGTTCAAAATGCTTTGCATTTTTCGGCCAAAAACTAGAACTCCACGAGATTTGCATATTTTCGTGTGCTATAGCTTACGCCTTCCGAGTGGTCCCGGGAGCCGTGGACCCCGATCGCCTAAAATTTTCCGGGCCATCAAATTCGACCTAAGGAACCATAGTCACCGCCCCGCCATGATCGTTCCTCATTTATTGCGTTTTTCGGCCAAAAAGCTAGAATTCCGCTCGATTACCATATATTTGTGTGCCCCACGCCTTCCGAGTGGGCCGGGCCGCCGGACTCGGATCACCTAAAAAGTTTTCGGGCCATCAATTAGGACATAAGGAACCATAGTCACCGCCTCCCCATGATCATTCCTCATTTTTTGCATTTTTTGGCCAAAAAACTAGAATTCCGCCCGATTCCCATATTTTTGTGTGGTCCCAAGAGACGCGGACCCCGATCGCCTAAAAATTTTCCGGTCTATCAAATAAGACCTAAGGAACCATAGTCACCGCCCAGCCATGATCGTTCCTAGTTATTTCCATTTTTAGGCCAAAAAACAAAGAATTCCGCGCGATTCCCATATTTTCGTGTCCTATAGCCCACACCTTCCAAGTAAACCCGGGAACTCCGGACCCCGATCGCCTAAAATCTTTCCGGGCCATCAAATACGATCTAAGGAACCATAGAAACCGCCCCGCGATCATCGTTTCTCATTTTTTGCATTTTTCGGCCAAAAACCTAGAATTACGCCCGATTCCCATATTTTCGTGTGCTATACCCACGCCTTCCAAGTGGTCCGGGGAGGCGCGGACCCCGATCGCCTAAAATTTTTCCGGACTATCAAATACGACCTAAGGTACCATAGTCACCGCCCCACCATGATCGTTCAAAATGCTTTGCATTTTTCGGCAAAAAACTAGAACTCCACGCGATTTGCATATTTTCGTGTGCTATAGCTTACGCCTTCCGAGTGGTCCCGGGAGCCGTGGACCCCGATCGCCTAAAATTTTCCGGGCCATCAAATTCGACCTAAGGAACCATAGTCACCGCCCCGCCATGATCGTTCCTTATTTATTGCGTTTTTCGGCCAAAAAGCTAGAATTTCGCTCGATTACCATATATTTGTGTGCCCCACGCCTTCCGAGTGGGCCGGGCCGCTGGACTCGGATCGCCTAAAAAGTTTTCGGGCCATCAATTAGGACCTAAGGAACCATAGTCACCGCCTCCCCATGATCGTTCCGCATTTTTTGCATTTTTTGGCCAAAAAAATAGAATTCCGCCCGATTCCCATATTTTTGTGTGGTCTCAAGAGACGCGGACCCCGATCGCCTAAAAATTTTCCGGACTATCAAATAAGACCTAAGGAACCATAGTCACCGCCCAGCCATGATCGTTCCTAGTTATTTCCATTTTTAGGCCAAAAAACTAGAATTCCGCGCGATTCCCATATTTTCGTGTCCTATAGCCCACACCTTCCAAGTAAACCCGGGAACTCCGGACCCCGATCGCCTAAAATCTTTCCGGGCCATCAAATACGACCTAAGGAACCATAGAAACCGCCCTGCGATCATCGTTTCTCATTTTTTGCATTTTTCGGCCAAAAACCTAGAATTACGCCCGATTCCCATATTTTCGTGTGCTATACCCACGCCTTCCAAGTGGTCCGGGGAGCCGCGGACCCCGATCGCCTAAAATTTTTCCGGACTATCAAATACTACCTAAGGTACCATAGTCACCGCCCCACCATGATTGTTCACAATGCTTTGCATTTTTCGGCCAAAAAACTAGAACTCCGCGCGATTTGCAAATTTTCGTGTGCTATAGCTTACGCCTTCCGAGTGGTGCCGGGAGCCATGGACCCCGATCGCCTAAAATTTTTTGGGCCATCAAATTCGACCTAAGGAACCATAGTCACCGCCCCGCCATGATCGTTCCTCATTTATTGCGTTTTCGGCCAAAAAGCTAGAATTCGGCTCGATTACCATATATTTGTGTGCCCCACGCCTTCCGAGTGGGCCGGGCCGCCGGACTCGGATCGCCTAAAAAAATTTTGGGCCATCAATTAGGATCTAAGGAACCATAGTCACCGCATCGCCATGATCGTTCCTCATTTTTTTCATTTTTTGGCCAAAAAACTAGAATTCCGCCCGATTCCCATATTTTTGTGTGCTATCGCCCATGCCTTCCGAGTGGGTCGGGCCCCCGGAGCCGGATCGCCTAAAAATTTTCCAGACTATCAAATACGACCTAAGGAACCATAGTCACCGCCCCGCCATGATCGTTCCTACTCTTTTGCATTTTTCAGCCAAAAAACTAGATTTCCGCGCGATTTCCATATTTTCGTGTGCTTTAGCCCACGCCTTCAAAGGGGTCCCGGGAACCCCGATCGTCTAAAAATTTTCGGGCCATCAAATACGACCTAAGGAACTATAGTAACCACCCCGCCATGATCATTCCTCATAGTTTGCGATTTTCGGCCAAACAACTAGAATTTCGCCCGATTCCCATATTTTCGTGTGCTATACCCACGCATTCCGAGTGGTCCCAAGAGCCGCGGACCCCGATCGCCTAAAATTTTTCCGGACTATCAAATAAGACCTAAGGAACCATAGTCACCGCCCAGCCATGATCGCTCCTAGTTTTTTCCGTTTTTCGGCCAAAAAACTAGAATTTCGCGCGATTCCCATATTTTCGTGTCCTATAGCCCACTCCTTCCAAGTGAACCCGGGAACTCCTGACCCCTATCGCCTAAAAATTTTCCGGACTATCAAATACGACCTAAGGAACCATAGTAACCGCCCTACGATCATCGTTTCTCATTTTTTGCATTTTTCGGCCAAAAAACTAGAATTACGCCCGATTTCCATATTTTTGTGTGCTATACCCACGCCTTTCAAGTGGTCCGGGAAGCCGCGGACCCCGATCGCCTAAAATTTTTCTGGACTATCAAATACGACCTAAGGTACCATAGTCACCGCCCCACCATGATCGTTCCAAATGCTTTGCATTTTTCGGCCAAAAAACTAGAACTCTGCGCGATTTGCATATTTTCGTGTGCTATAGCATACGCTTTCCGAGTGGTCCCGGGAGCCGTGAACCCCGATCGCCTAAAATTTTCCGGGCCATCAAATACGACCTAAGGAACCATAGTCCCCGTCCCACCATGATCGTTCCTCATTTATTGCATTTTTTGGCCAAAAAGCTAGAATTCCGCTCGATTACGATATTTTTGTGTGCCCCACCCCATCCGTGTGGGCCGGGCCGCCGGACTCGGATCGCCTAAAAATATTTCGGTCCATCAATTAGGACCTAAGGAACCATAGTCACCGCCTCGCCATGATCGTTCTTCATGTTTTGCATTTTTTGGCCAAAAAACTAGAATTCCGCCCGATTCCCATATTTTTGTGTGCTATCGCCCACGCCTTCCGAGTGGGTCGGGCCCCCGGAGCCGGATCGCCTAAAAATTTTCCGGACTATCAAATACGACCTAAGGAACCATAGTCACCACCCCGCCATGATCGTTCCTCTTCTTTTGCGTTTTTCAGCCAAAAAACTAGAATTCCGCGCGATTTCCATATTTTCGTGTGCTTTAGCCCACGCCTTCAAAGGGATCCCGGGAACCCCGAACCCCGATCGTCTAAAAAAATTTCGGGCCATCAAATACGACCTAAGGAACCATAGTAACCACCCCGCCATGATCGTTCCTCATTTTTTGTGTTTTTCGGCCAAACAACTAGAATTTCGCCCGATTCCCATATTTTCGTGTGCTATACCCACGCATTCGGAGTGGTCCCAAGATCCGCGGACCCCCGATCGCCTAAAATTTTTTCGGACTATCAAATAAGACCTAAGGAACCATAGTCACCTCCCAGCCATGATCGTTCCTAGTTTTTTCCATTTTTCGGCCAAAAAACTAGAATTCCGCGCGATTCCCATATTTTCGTGTCCTATAGCCCACGCCTTCCAAGTGAACACGGGAACTCCGGACCCCGATCGCCTAAAATTTTTCCGGGCCGTCAAATACGACCTAAGGAACCATAGTAACCGACCCGCGATCATCGTTTCTCATTTTATGCATTTTTTGGCCAAAAACCTAGAATTACGCCCGATTCCCTTATTTTCGTGTGCTATACCCACGCCTTCCAAGTGGTCCAGGGAGCCGCGGACCCCGATCACCTAAAATTTTTTCGGACTATCAAATACGACCTAGGGTACCATAGTCACCGCCCCACCATGATCGTTCAAAATGCTTTGCATTTTTTGGCCAAAAAACTAGAACTCCACGCGATTTGCATATTTTCGTGTGCTATAGCTTACGCCTTCTAAGTGGTCCCGGGAGCCGTGGACCCCGATCGCCTAAAATTTTCCGGGCCATCAAATTCGACCTAAGGAACCATAGTCACCGCCCCGCCATGATCGTTCCTCATTTATTGCATTTTTCTGCCAAAAAGCTAGAATTTCGCTCGATTACCATATATTTGTGTGCCCCACGCCTTCCAAGTGGGCCGGGCCGCCGGACTCGGATCGCCTAAAAAAGTTTCGGGCCATCAATTAGGACCTAAGGAACCATAGTCACCGCCTCCCCATGATCGTTCCTCATTTTTTGCATTTTTTGGCCAAAAAACTAGAATTCCGCCCGATTCCCATATTTTTGTGTGGTCCCAAGAGACGCGGACCCCGATCGCCTAAAATTTTTCCGGACTATCAAATAAGACCTAAGGAACCATAGTCACCGCCCAGCCATGATCGTTCCTAGTTATTTCCATTTTTCGGCCAAAAAACTAGAATTCCGCGCGATTCCCATATTTTTGTGTCCTATAGCCCACACCTTCCAAGTGAACCCGGGAACTCCGGACCCCGGTCGCCTAAAATTTTTCCGGGCCGTCAAATACGACCTAAGGAACCATAGTAACCGCCCCGCGATCATCGTTTCTCATTTTATGCATTTTTCGGCAAAAAACCTAGAATTACGCCCGATTCCCATATTTTCGTGTGCTATACCCATGCCTTCCAAGAGGTCCGGGGAGCCGCGGACCCCGATCGCCTAAAATTTTTCTAGACTATCAAATACGACCTAAGGTACCATAGTCACCGCCCCACCATGATCGTTCCAAATGCTTTGCATTTTTCGGCCAAAAAACTAGAACTCCGCGCGATTTGCATATTTTCGTGTGCTATAGCATACGCTTTCCGAGTGGTCCCGGGAGCCGTGAACCCCGATCGCCTAAAATTTTCCGGGCCATCAAATACGACCTAAGGAACCATAGTCCCCGTCCCGCCATGATCGTTCCTCATTTATTGCATTTTTCGGCCAAAAAGCTAGAATTCCGCTCGATTACGATATTTTTGTGTGCCCCACCCCATCCGTGTGGGCCGGGCCGCCGGACTCGGATCGCCTAAAAATATTTCGGTCCATCAATTAGGACCTAAGGAACCATAGTCACCGCCTCGCCATGATCGTTCCTCATGTTTTGCATTTTGTGGCCAAAAAACTAGAATTCCGCCCGATTCCCATATTTTTGTGTGCTATCGCCCACGCCTTCCGAGTGGGTCGGGTCCCCCGGAGCCGGATCGCCTAAAAATTTTCCGGACTATCAAATACGACCTAAGGAACCATAGTCACCGCCCCGCAATGATCGTTCCTCTTCTTTTGCGTTTTTCAGCCAAAAAACTAGAATTCCGCGCGATTTCCATATTTTCGTGTGCTTTAGCCCACGCCTTCAAAGGGATCCCGGGAACCCCGAACCCCGATCGTCTAAAAAATTTCCGGGCCATCAAATACGACCTAAGGAACCATAGTAACCACCCCGCCATGATCGTTCCTCATTTTTTGTGTTTTTCGGCCAAACAACTAGAATTTCGCCCGATTCCCATATTTTCGTGTGCTATACCCACGCATTCCGAGTGGTCCCAAGATCCGCGGACCCCCGATCGCCTAAAATTTTTCCGGACTATCAAATAAGACCTAAGGAACCATAGTCACCGCCCAGCCATGATCGTTCCTAGTTTTTTCCATTTTTCGGCCAAAAAACTAGAATTCCGCGCGATTCCCATATTTTCGTGTCCTATAGCCCACGCCTTCCAAGTGAACCCGAGAACTCCGGACCCCGATCGCCTAAAATTTTTTCGGGCCGTCAAATACGACCTAAGGAACCATAGTAACCGACCCGCGATCATCGTTTCTCATTTTATGCATTTTTTGGCCAAAAACCTAGAATTACGCCCGATTCCCTTATTTTCGTGTGCTATACCCACGCCTTCCAAGTGGTCCAGGGAGCCGCGGACCCCGATCGCCTAAAATTTTTTCGGACTATCAAATACGACCTAGGGTACCATAGTCACCGCCCCACCATGACCGTTCAAAATGCTTTGCATTTTTCGGCCAAAAAACTAGAACTCCACGCGATTTGCATATTTTCGTGTGCTATAGCTTACGCCTTCTAAGTGGTCCCGGGAGCCGTGGACCCCGATCGCCTAAAATTTTCCGGGCCATCAAATTCGACCTAAGGAACCATAGTCACCGCCCCGCCATGATCGTTCCTCATTTATTGCGTTTTTCGGCCAAAAAGCTAGAATTCCGCTCGATTACCATATATTTGTGTGCCCCACGCCTTCCGAGTGGGCCGGGCCGCCGGACTCCGATCGCCTAAAAAAGTTTCGGGCCATCAATTAGGACCTAAGGAACCATAGTCACCGCCTCCCCATGATCGTTCCTCATTTTTTGCATTTTTTGGCCAAAAAACTAGAATTCCGCCCGATTCCCATATTTTTGTGTGGTCCCAAGAGACGCGGACCCCGATCGCCTAAAATTTTTCCGGACTATCAAATAAGACCTAAGGAACCATAGTCATCGCCCAGCCATGATCGTTCCTAGTTATTTCCATTTTTCGGCCAAAAAACTAGAATTCTGCGCGATTCCCATATTTTCGTGTCCTATAGCCCACACCTTCCAAGTGAACCCGGGAACTCCGGACCCCGATCGCCTAAAATTTTCCGGGCCGTCAAATACGACCTAAGGAACCATAGTAACCGCCCCGCGATCATCGTTTCTCATTTTATGCATTTTTCGGCCAAAAAACTAGAATTACGCCCGATTCCCATATTTTCGTATTTGATAGTCCGAAAAATTTTTAGGTGATCCGGCTCCGGGGAGCCCGACCCACTCGGAAGGCGTGGGCGATAGCACACAAAAATATGGGAATCGGGCCGAATTCTAGTTTTTTGGCCAAAAATTGCAAAAAATGATGTACGATCATGGAGAGGCGGTGACTATGGTTCCTTAGGTCCTAATTGATGGCCCGAAAAATTTTTAGGCGATCCGAGTCCGGCGGCCCGGCCCACTCGGAAGGCGTGGGGCACAGAAAAATATGGAAATCGAGCGGAATTCTAGCTTTTTGGCCGAAAAACGCAATAAATGAGGAACGATCATGGCAGGGCGGTGACTATGGTTCCTTAGGTCATATTTGATGGCCCGGAAAATTTTAGGCGATCGGGGTCCACGGCTCCCGGGAGCACTCGGAAGGGGTAAGCTATAGCACACGAAAATAGCGCGGAGTTCTAGTGTTTTGGCCGAAAAATGTAAAGCATTTCAAACGATCATGGTGGGGCGGCGACTATGGTACCTTAGGACGTATTTGATAGTCCGGAAAATTTTTAGGCGATCGGGGTCCGCGGCACCCCAGACCACTTGGAAGGCGTGGGTATAGCACACGAAAATATGGGAATCGGGCGTAATTCTAGTTTTTTGGCCGAAAAAAGCAAAAAATGACAAACGATGATCGCGGGGCGGTTACTATGGTTCCTTAGGTCGTATTTGACAGCCCGGAAAAATTTTAGGCAATCGGGGTCCGGGGGTCCCGGAACCACTTGGAAGGGTGGGCAATAGCACACAAAAATATTGTAATCGGGCGAAATTCTAGTTTTTTGGCCGAAAAACGCAACAAATAAGGAATGATCATGGCTTGGCGGTGACTATGGTTCCTTAGGTCGTATTTGATAGTTCGGAAAAATTTTAAGCGATAGAGCTCCTGAGTTCCCGGGTTCACTTGGAAGGCGTGGGCTATAGGACATGAAAATATGGGAATCGCGTGGAATTCTAGTTTTTTGGCCAAAAAATGGAAAAAACTAGGAACGATCATGGCTGGGCGGTGACTATGGTTCCTTAGGTATTATTTGATAGTTCGGAAAAATTTTAGGTGATCGGGGTCCGCGGCTCTTGTGACCACTCGGAATGCATGGGTATAGCACACGAAAATATGGGAATCGGGCGAAATTCTAGTTGTTTGGGCGAAAAACGCAAAAAATGAGGAACGATCATGGCGGGGTGGTTACTATGGTTCCTTAGGTCGTATTTGATTGCCCGAAAAATTTATAGACGATCGGGGTTCGGGGTTCCCGGGGCCCCTTTGAAGGCGTGGGCTAAAGCACACGAAAATATGGATATCGTGCGGAATTCTAGTTTTTTGGTTGAAAAACGCAAAAGACTAGGAACGATCATGGCGGGGCGGTGACTATGGTTCCTTAGGTCGTATTTGATAGTCCAAAAAATTTTTAGGCGATCCGGCTCCGGGGGGCCCGACCCACTCGGAAGGCGTGGGCGATAGCACACAAAAATATGGGAATCGGACAGAATTCTAGTTTTTTGGCCAAAAATTGCAAAATATGATGTACGATCATGGAGAGGCGGTGACTATGGTTCCTAAGGTCCTAATTGATGGCCCGAAAATTTTTTAGGCGATCCGAGTCCGGCGGCCCGGCCCACTCGGAAGGCGTGGGGCACACAAAAATATGGTAATCGAGCGGAATTCTAGCTTTTTGGCCGAAAAACGCAATAAATGAGGAACGATCATGGCGGGGTGGTGACTATGGTTCTTTAGATCGTATTTGATGTCCCGTAAAATTTTAGGCGATCGGGGTCCACGGCTCCCGGGACCACTCGGAAGGCGTAAGCTATAGCACACGAAAATATGCAAATTGCGCGGAGTTCTAGTTTTTTGGCCGAAAAATGCAAAGCATTTGGAACGATCATTGTGGGGCGGTGACTATGGTACCTTAGGTCGTATTTGATAGTCCGGAAAAATTTTAGGCGATCGGGATCCGCGGTTCCCCAGACCACTTGGAAGGCGTGGGTATAGCACACGAATACAAAAATATGGGAATCGGGAGGAATTCTAGTTTTTTGGCCGAAAAATGCAAAAAATGAGGAACGATCATTGTGGGGCGGTAACTATGGTTCCTTAGGTCGTATTTGATGGCCCGAAATTTTTTAGGCGATCCGAGTCCGGAAGACGTGGGCTATTTAGCACACGAAAATATGGGAATCACGCGGAATTCTAGTTTTTTGGCAGAAAAATGCAAAAATTGGGAATGATCATGGCGGGGCGGTTATTATGGTTCCTTGGGTCGTATTTGATGGCCCGGAAAATTTTTAGGTGATCGGGGTCCGAGGTTCCCGGGACCACTTGGAAGGCGTGGGCTGTCGCACACAAAAATATGGGAATCGAGCGGAATTCTAGGTTTTTGACCAAAAAATGCAAAAAATAAGGAATGATCATGGCGAGGTGGTGACTATGGTTCCTTAAATCATATTTTATGGCCCGTAAAAATATTAGGCGATCGGGGTCCGGGGGTCCCGGGACCACTTGGAAGGCGTGTGCTATAACACACGAAAATATGGGAATCGGGCAGAATTCTAGTTTTTTGGCGGGGAGGTGAATATGGTTCCTTAGGTCTTATTTGATGGCCCGAAAAAACTTTAGGCGACCCGAGTCCGGGGGCCCGGCCCACTCGGAAGGTGTGGGCTATAGCACACGAAAATATGGGAATCGGGCGGAATTCTAGTTTTTTTGCCGGAAATCGCAATAAGTGAGGAACTATCATGGCGGGGCAGTTCCTATGGTTCCTTAGGTCGTATTTGATGGGCCGGAAAAATTTTAGGCGATCGGGGTCCGGGGATCCCGGGACCACTTGGAAAGCGTGGGCTATAGCACACAAAAATATGGGAACCGGGCGGAATTCTAGTTTTTTGGCCGAAAAATGCGAGAAATGAGGAACGATCATGGCGAGGTGGTGACTATGGTTCCTTAGGTCCTATTTTATGGCCCAAAAAAACTTTAGGCGATCCGAGTACGGGGGGCTCGGCCCACTCGGAAGGCGTGGGCAATAGCACAAAATAATATGGTAATTGGGCGAAATTCTAGTGTTGTGGCCGAAAACTGCATAAAATGAGGAACGATCATGGAGGGGCAGTGACTATGGTTCCTTAGGTCGTATTTGATGGCTGGAAAATTTTTAGGCGATCGGGGTCTGGGGTTCCAGGGACCACTCGGAAGGCGTGGTCTATAGCAAATGAAAAAATGGAATCGCGCGGAATTCAAGGTTTTTTGCCAAAAAATACAAAAACATAAGAACGATCATGGCGGGGCGGTGACTATGGTTCCTTAGGTCGTATTTGATGGTCCGGAAGAACTTTAGGCGATAGGGGTCCGTGGGTCTGGGACCACTCGGAAGGTGTGTGCTATAGCACACGAAAATATGGGAATCGCGCGGAATTCTAGTTTTTTGGCCGAAAAATGCAAAAAATGAGGATCGATCATTGTGGGGCGGTGACTATGATTCCTTAGGTCATATTTGACGGCCCAAAAAATTTTTAGGCGATCCGAGTCCGGAAGGCCTGGCCCACTCGGAAGACGTGGGCTATTTAGCACACGAAAATATGGGAATCACGCGGAATTCTAGTTTTTTGGCCGAAAAATGCAAAAATGGGGAACGATCATGGCGGGGCGGTTATTATGGTTCCTTGGGTCGTATTTGATGGCCCAAAAATTTTTTAGGCGATCCGAGTCCGGAAGGCCCGGCCCACTCGGAAGACGTCGGCTATTTTGCACACAAAAATATGGGAATCACGCGGAATTCTAGTTTTTTGGCCGAAAAATGCAAAAATAGGGAACGATTATGGCGGGGCGGTTATTATGGTTCCTTGGGTCATATTTGATGGCCCGGAAAAATTTTAGGCGATCGGGGTCCGGGGGTACCGGGACCACTTGGAAGGCGTGAGCTATAGCACACGAAAATATGGGAATCGGGCGAAATTCTAGTTTTTTGGCCAAAAAATGCAAAATATTAGCAACGATCATGGCGGGGCGGTGACTATGGTTCCTTAGGTCGTATTTGATGGCCCGGAAAAATTTTAGGCGATCCGAGTCTGGTAGGCCCGGCCCACTCGGAAGGCTTGGGCAATAACACACGAAAATCTGGGAATCGGGCGGAATTCTAGTTTTTTGGCCGAAAAATGCAAAAAATGAGGAACGATCATTGCGGGGCGGTGACTATGGTTCCTTAGGTCGTATTTGACTGCCCGAAAAAGTTTTAGGTGATCCGAGTCCGGAAGGCCCGGCCCACTCGGAAGGCATGGGCTATTTAGCACACGAAAATATGGGAATCACGCAAAATTTAGTTTTTTTGGCCAAAAAATGCAAAAATGGGGAACGATCATGTCGGGGCGGTTATTATGGTTCCTTGGGTCGAATTTGATGGCCCGGAAAAATTTTAGGCGATCGGGGGTCCGGGGATACCGGGACCACTTGGAAGGCGTGAGCTATAGCACACGAAAATATGGGAATCGGGCGGAATTCAAGTTTTTTGGCCGAAAAATGCAAAATATTAGCAACGATCATGGCGGGGTGGTGACTATGGTTCCTTAGGTCATATTTGATGGCCCGGAAAAATTTTAGGCGATCCGAGTCTGGTAGGCCCGGCCCACTCGGAAGGCTTGGGCAATAACACACGAAGATATGGGAATTGGGCGGAATTCTAGTTTTTTGGACGTAAAATGCAAAAAATGAGGACCGATCATGGTGGGGCGGTGACTATGGTTCCTTAGGTCATATTTGATGGCTCAGAAAAATATTAGACGACCGGGGTCCGAGGTTCCCGGGACCACTTGGAAGGCGTGGGCTGTAGCACACAAAAATATGGGAATCGAGCGGAATTTTCGGTTGTTGAGCGAAAAATGCAAAAAATGATGAACGATCATGGCTGGGTGGTGAATATGGTTCCTTAGGTCGTATTTGATGGCCCGGAAAAAATTTAGGCGATCCGAGTCCTGGAGGCCCGACCCACTCAGAATGCGTGGGCAATAGTAGACAAAAATATGGGAATCACGTGGAATTCTAGTTTTTTGGCAGAAAAACGCAAAAAATGAGGAACAATCTTGGCGGGGTGGTTACTATGGTTCCTTGGGTCATATTTTATGGCTCGAAAAAATTTTAGGCGATCGGGGTCTGGGGTCCCGGGACCACTTGGAAGGCGTGTGCTATAGCACACGAAAATATGGGTATCGGGCGGAATTCAAGTTTTTTGGCCGAAAAATACAAAATATGAGTAACGATCATGGCGGGGCAATTCCTACGGTTCCTTAGGTCGTATTTGATGGCCCAAAAAAATTTTAGGTGATCGGGGTCCGGGGATCCCGGGACCACTTGGAAAGCGTGGGCTATAGCACACAAAAATATGGGAACCGGGCGGAATTCTAGTTTTTTGGACGAAAAATACGAAAAATGAGGAACGATTATGGCAAAGTGGTGACTATGGTTCCTTAGGTCCTATTTTATGGCCCGAAAAAACTTTAGGCGATCCGAGTACGGGGGCTCGGCCCACTCGGAAGGCGTGGGCAATAGCACACAATAATATGGTAATCGGGCAGAATTCTAGTGTTTTGGCCGAAAAATGCAAAAAATGAGGAACGATCATGGCGGGGCAGTGACTATGGTTCCTTAGGTCATATTTGATGGTCCGGAAAAACTTTAGGCGATAGGGGTCCGGGGGTCTGGGAGCACTCGGAAGGCGTTGGCTATAGCACACGAAAATATGGGAATCGGGCGGAATTCTAGTTTTTTGGCCGAAAAATGCAAAAAATGAGGAACGATCATTGCGGGGTAGTGACTATGGTTCCTTAGGTCGTATTTGATGGCCCGAAAAATTTTTAGGCGATCCGAGTCCGGAAGGCCGGGCCCACTCGGAAGACGTGGGCCTTTAGCACACGAAAATATGGGAATCACGCGGAATTCTAGTTTTTTGGCCGAAAAACGCAAAAATGGGGAACGATCATGGCGGGGCGGTTATTATGGTTCCTTGGGTCGTACTTGATGGCCCGGAAAAATTTTAGGCGATCGAGGTCCGGGGGTACCGGGACCACTTGGAAAGCGTGAGCTATAGCACACGAAAATATGGGAATCGGGCGGAATTCTAGTTTTTTGGCCGAAAAATGCAAAATATTAGCACCGATCATGGCGGGGCGGTGACTATGGTTCCTTAGGTCATATTTGATGGCCCGGAAAAATTTTAGGCGATCCG
This sequence comes from Nicotiana tomentosiformis, assembly GCF_000390325.3. Lineage (NCBI taxonomy): Eukaryota > Viridiplantae > Streptophyta > Magnoliopsida > Solanales > Solanaceae > Nicotiana > Nicotiana tomentosiformis. Next base: position 445,545 of record NW_027174584.1, read on the forward strand.
AGTCTGGTAGGCCCGGCCCACTCGGAAGGCTTGGGCAATAACACACGAAAATATGGGAATTGGGCGGAATTCTAGTTTTTTGGACGTAAAATGCAAAAAATGAGGACCGATCATGGTGGAGCGGTGACTATGGTTCCTTAGGTCGTATTTGATGGCTCAGAAAAATATTAGGCGACCGGGGTCCGAGGTTCCCGGGACCACTTGGAAGGCATGGGCTGTAGCACACAAAAATATGGGAATCGAGCGGAATTTTAGGTTTTTGAGCGAAAAATGCAAAAAATGATGAACGATCATGGCGGGGCGGTGAATATGGTTCCTTAGGTCGTATTTGATAGCCCGGAAAAAATTTAGGCGATCCGAGTCCTGGAGGCCCGACCCACTCGGAAGGCGTGGGCAATAGTAGACAAAAATATGGGAATCACGCGGAATTCTAGTGTTTTGGCAAAAAACGCAAAAAATGAGGAACGACCCTAATTGATTTTCTCTCCCTTTCAAGTTCCAATTGGAGATAAAACTTAGAGTTTGAAGAACCAAGATAGGAGCTGAGTTATCCAACAAATAAGGTGAGTTTACTGCTCTCTTTCATCCATTTTTTCTGCTGTAAATTCATGGTAAGTCGTTCTATACTTGTAAGAACTCACGGGATGGTGATCGGAAGCCGTGAGTTCGAGTTATTCACTTGTAGCGGACTGTTTTGTGGACTGTTTTGTGTTGCTGTTGGGCTGCGTGTTTTATTACTATTTTGTGGAGTTTTGGAGGAGGAAGGGGGTTTATAAACACCATATAAATGTAGGGTGGTTGGCTGGTCGTTCGTCATAACATTTTCGGGTCATTTGACACTACTACGGTGGTCGTTTTGTGTACGAAGAGATTGGGGTGTGTTGGGCTGTTTTGTAGTATTTGATGGTGTATATAGGGCTGGAAAATGATGTATATATGTTGTTATTGTTCTGTCCTTGTATTGTTGGTGTTATCTTGAAGTTGGAGGAAGGGCATATTATAGGGGAGATGCTGCCCGTTTTAATACAAAATAGGTTTGTCGTTCGTTGTGCGATAGTTGTACCTTTCGTAACTTAACGATAGTATTATTATCATTCTTGTAGATTAAGGTGCGAAGAGGTATAGCTCACGCCTTCCAAGTGGTCCCGGGAACCCTGGACCCCGATCGCCTAATATTTTTACGGGCCATAAAATATGATTTAAGGAACCATAGTCACTGCCCTACCATGATCGTTCATCATTTTTTGCGTTTTTCGGCCAAAAAACTAGAATTCCGCGCGATTCCCATATTTTCGTGTGCTATAGCCCACGCCTTCCGAGTGTTCCCAGACCCCCGGACCCCTATCCCCTAAAGTTTTTCCGGACCATCAAATACGACCTAAGGAACCATAGTCACCGCCCCGCCATGATCGTTCCTCATTTTATGCAGTTTTCGGCCAAAACCCTAGAATTCCGCCCGATTACCATATTATTGTGTACTATTGCCCACGCCTTTCGAGTGGACCGAGCCCCCCGTACTCGGATCGCCTAAAGTTTTTTCGGGCCATAAAATAGGACCTAAGGAACCATAGTCACCACCTCGCCATGATCGTTCCTCATTTTTTGCATTTTTCGGTCAAAAAACTAGAATTCTGCCCGGTTCCCATATTTTTGTGTGCTATAGCCCACGCTTTCCAAGTGGTCCCGGGATCCCTGGACCCCGATCGCCTAAAATTTTTCCGGCCCATCAAATACGACCTAAGGAACCATAGGAACTTCCCCGCCATGATAGTTCCTCACTTATTGCGATTTCCGGCAAAAAAACTAGAATTCCGCCCGATTCCCATATTTTCGTGTGCTATAGCCCACACCTTCCGAGTGGGCCGGGCCCCCGGACTCGGGTCGCCTAAAGTTTTTTCGGGCCATCAAATAAGACCTAAGGAACCATATTCACCTCCCCGCCAAAAATCTAGAATTCTGCCCGATTCCCATATTTTCGTGTGTTATAGCACACGCATTCCAAGTGGTCCCGGGACTCCCGGACCCCGATCGCCTAATATTTTTACGGGCCATAAAATATGATTTAAGGAACCATAGTCACCACCTCGCCATGATCGTTCCTCATTTTTTGCATTTTTTGATCAAAAACCTAGAATTTCGCTCGATTCCCATATTTTTGTGTGCGACAGCCCACGCCTTCCAAGTGGTCCCGGGAACCTCGGACCCCGATCGCCTAAAATTTTCCGGGCCATCAAATACGACCCAAGGAACCATAATAACCGCCCCGCCATGATCATTCCCCATTTTTGCATTTTTCGGCCAAAAAACTAGAATTCCGCGTGATTCCCATATTTTCGTGTGCTAAATAGCCCACGTCTTCCGAGTGGGCCGGGCCTTCCGGACTCGGATCGCCTAAAAAATTTTCAGGCCATCAAATATGACCTAAGGAACCATAGTTATCGCCCCACAATGATCGTTCCTCATTTTTTGCATTTTTCGGCCAAAAAATTAGAATTTCGCCCGATTCCCATATTTTCGTGTGCTATAGCTCACGCCTTCCAAGTGGTCCCGGGATCCCCGGACCCCGATCGCCTAAATTTTTTCCGGGCCATCAAATATGACCTAAGGAACCATAGGAACTGCCCCGCCATGATCGTTCCTCACTTATTGCGATTTCCGGCAAAAAAACTAGAATTCCGCCCGATTCCCATATTTTTGTGTGCGGCCCACACCTTCCGAGTGGGCCGGGGCCCCCGGACTCGGATCATCTAAATTTTATTCGGGCCATCAAATAAGACTTAAGGAACCATAGTCACCGCTCCGTCATGATCGTTCCTCATTTTATGCAGTTTTCGGCCAAAACCCTAGAATTCCGCCCGATTACCATATTATTGTGTGCTATTGCCCACGCCTTTCGAGTGGGCCGAGCCCCCGTACTCGGATTGCCTAATGTTTTTTCGGGCCATAAAATAGGACCTAAGGAACCATAGTCACCACCTCGCCATGATCGTTCCTCATTTTTTGCATTTTTCGGTCAAAAACCTAGAATTCCGCTCGATTCCCATATTTTTGTATGCGACAGCCCACGCCTTCCAAGTGGTCCCGGGAACCTCGGACCCCGATCGCCTAAAATTTTTCCGGGCCATCAAATACGACCCAAGGAACCATAATAACTGCCCCGCCATGATCATTCCCCATTTTTGCATTTTTTGGCTAAAAAACTAGAATTCCGCGTGATTCCCATATTTTCGTGTGCTAAATAGCCCACGTCTTCCGAGTGGGCCGGGCCTTCCGGACTCGGATCGCCTAAAAATTTTTCGGGCTGTCAAATACGACCTAAGGAACCATAGTCACCGCCCCACAATGATCGTTCCTCATTTTTGCATTTTTCGGCCAAAAAACTAGAATTCCGCCCGATTCCCATAGTTTCGTGTGTTATAGCCCACGCCTTCCAAGTGGTCCCGGGAACCCCGGACCCCGATCACCTAATATTTCTACGGGCCATAAAATATGATTTAAGGAACCATAGTCACCGCCCTACCGTGATCGTTCCTCATTTTTTGCATTTTTCGGCAAAAAAACTAGAATTCCGCGCGATTCCCATATTTTCGTGTGCTATAGCCCACGCCTTCCGAGTGCTCCCAGACTCCCGGACCCCTATCGCCTAAAGTTTTTCCAGACCATCAAATACGACCTAAGGAACCATAGTCACCGCCCCTCCATGATCGTTCTTCATTTTTTGCGTTTTTCGGCCAAAAACCTAGAATTTCGCCCGATTCCCATATTTTCGAGTGTTATATCCCACGCCTTCCGAGTGGGACGGCCCCCCGGACTCGGATCACCTAAAAAGTTTTCAGGCAATCAAATACAACCTAACGAACCATAGTCACTGCCCCGCCATGATCGTTCCTCATTTTTTGCATTTTTCGGCCAAAACACTAGAATTCCGCCCGATTACCATATTATTGTGTGTTATTGCCCACGCCTTCCGAGTGGGCCGAGCCCCCCGTACTCGGATCGCCTAAAGTTTTTTCGGGCCATAAAATAGGACCTAAGGAACCATAGTCACAACCTCGCCATGATCGTTCTTCATTTTTCGCATTTTTCGGCCAAAAAACTAGAATTCCGCCCGGTTCCCATATTTTTGTGTGCTATAGCCCACGCTTTCCAAGTGGTCCCGGGATCCCCGGACCCCGATCGCCTAAATTTTTTCCGGGCCATCAAATACGACCTAAGGAACCATAGGAACTGCCCCGCCATGATCGTTCCTCACTTATTGCGATTTCCGGCAAAAAAACTAGAATTCCGCCCGATTCCCATATTTTTGTGTGCAGCCCACACCTTCCGAGTGGGCCGGGGCCCCCGGACTCGGATCATCTAAATTTTATTCGGGCCATCTAATAAGACTTAAGGAACCATAGTCACCGCCCCGTCATGATCGTTCCTCATTTTATGCAGTTTTCGGCCAAAACCCTAGAATTCCGCCCGATTACCATATTATTGTGTGCTATTGCCCACGCCTTTCGAGTGGGCCGAGCCCCCGTACTCGGATCGCCTAATGTTATTTCGGGCCATAAAATAGGACCTAAGGAACCATAGTCACCACCTCGCCATGATCGTTCCTCATTTTTTGCATTTTTCGGTCAAAAACCTAGAATTCCGCTCGATTCCCATATTTTTGTGTGCGACAGCCCACGCCTTCCAAGTGGTCCCGGGAACCTCGGACCCCGATCGCCTAAAATTTTTCCGGGCCATCAAATACGACCCAAGGAACCATAATAACTGCCCCGCCATGATTATTCCCCATTTTTGCATTTTTTGGCTAAAAAACTAGAATTCCGCGTGATTCCCATATTTTTGTGTGCTAAATAGCCCACGTCTTCCGAGTGGGCCGGGCCTTCCGGACTCGGATCGCCTAAAAATTTTTCGGGCTGTCAAATACGACCTAAGGAACCATAGTCACCACCCCACAATGATCGTTCCTCATTTTTGCATTTTTCGGCCAAAAAACTAGAATTCCGCCCGATTCCCATAGTTTCGTGTGTTATAGCCCACGCCTTCCAAGTGGTCCCGGGAACCCCGGACCCCGATCACCTAATATTTCTACGGGCCATAAAATATGATTTAAGGAACCATAGTCACCGCCCTACCGTGATCGTTCCTCATTTTTTGAATTTTTCGGCAAAAAAACTAGAATTCCGCGCGATTCCCATATTTTCGTGTGCTATAGCCCACGCCTTCCGAGTGCTCCCAGACTCCCGGTCCCCTATCGCCTAAAGTTTTTCCAGACCATCAAATACGATCTAAGGAACCATAGTCACCGCCCCTCCATGATCGTTCTTCATTTTTTGCATTTTTCGGCCAAAAACCTAGAATTTCGCCCGATTCCCATATTTTCGAGTGTTATATCCCACGCCTTCCGAGTGGGACGGCCCCCCGGACTCGGATCACCTAAAAAGTTTTCAGGCAATCAAATACAACCTAACGAACCATAGTCACTGCCCCGCCATGATCGTTCCTCATTTTTTGCATTTTTCGGCCAAAACACTAGAATTTCGCCCGATTACCATATTATTGTGTGTTATTGCCCACGCCTTCCGAGTGGGCCGAGCCCCCCATACTCGGACCGCCTAAAGTTTTTTCGGGCCATAAAATAGGACATAAGGAACCATAGTCACAACCTCGCCATGATCGTTCTTCAGTTTTCGCATTTTTCGGCCAAAAAACTAGAATTCCCCCCGGTTCCCATATTTTTGTGTGCTATAGCCCACGCTTTCCAAGTGGTCCCGGGATCCCCGGACCCCGATCGCCTAAATTTTTTCCGGGCCATCAAATACGACCCAAGGAACCATAATAACTGCCCCGCCATGATCATTCCCCATTTTTGCATTTTTTGGCTAAAAAACTAGAATTCCGCGTGATTCCCATATTTTTGTGTGCTAAATAGCCCACGTCTTCCGAGTGGGCCGGGCCTTCCGGACTCGGATCGCCTAAAAATTTTTCGGGCTGTCAAATACGACCTAAGGAACCATAGTCACCACCCCACAATGATCGTTCCTCATTTTTGCATTTTTCGGCCAAAAAACTAGAATTTCGCCCGATTCCCATAGTTTCGTGTGTTATAGCCCACGCCTTCCAAGTGGTCCCGGGAACCCCGGACCCCGATCACCTAATATTTCTACGGGCCATAAAATATGATTTAAGGAACCATAGTCACCGCCCTACCGTGATCGTTCCTCATTTTTTGCATTTTTCGGCAAAAAAACTAGAATTCCGCGCGATTCCCATATTTTCGTGTGCTATAGCCCACGCCTTCCGAATGCTCCCAGACTCCCGGACCCCTATCGCCTAAAGTTTTTCCAGACCATCAAATACGATCTAAGGAACCATAGTCACCGCCCCTCCATGATCGTTCTTCATTTTTTGCGTTTTTCGGCCAAAAACCTAGAATTTCGCCCGATTCCCATATTTTCGAGTGTTATATCCCACGCCTTCCGAGTGGGACGGCCCCCCGGACTCGGATCACCTAAAAAGTTTTCAGGCAATCAAATACAACCTAACGAACCATAGTCACTGCCCCGCCATGATCGTTCCTCATTTTTTGCATTTTTCGGCCAAAACACTAGAATTTCGCCCGATTACCATATTATTGTGTGTTATTGCCCACGCCTTCCGAGTGGGCCGAGCCCCCCATACTCGGACCGCCTAAAGTTTTTTCGGGCCATAAAATAGGACATAAGGAACCATAGTCACAACCTCGCCATGATCGTTCTTCATTTTTCGCATTTTTCGGCCAAAAAACTAGAATTCCCCCCGGTTCCCATATTTTTGTGTGCTATAGCCCACGCTTTCCAAGTGGTCCCGGGATCCCCGGACCCCGATCGCCTAAATTTTTTCCGGGCCATCAAATACGACCCAAGGAACCATAATAACTGCCCCGCCATGATCATTCCCCATTTTTGCATTTTTTTGGCTAAAAAACTAGAATTCCGCGTGATTCCCATATTTTTGTGTGCTAAATAGCCCACGTCTTCCGAGTGGGCCGGGCCTTCCGGACTCGGATCGCCTAAAAATTTTTCGGGCTGTCAAATACGACCTAAGGAACCATAGTCACCACCCCACAATGATCGTTCCTCATTTTTGCATTTTTCGGCCAAAAAACTAGAATTCCGCCCGATTCCCATAGTTTCGTGTGTTATAGCCCACGCCTTCCAAGTGGTCCCGGGAACCCCGGACCCCGATCACCTAATATTTCTACGGGCCATAAAATATGATTTAAGGAACCATAGTCACCGCCCTACCGTGATCGTTCCTCATTTTTTGCATTTTTCGGCAAAAAAACTAGAATTCCGCGCGATTCCCATATTTTCGTGTGCTATAGCCCACGCCTTCCGAATGCTCCCAGACTCCCGGACCCCTATCGCCTAAAGTTTTTCCAGACCATCAAATACGATCTAAGGAACCATAGTCACCGCCCCTCCATGATCGTTCTTCATTTTTTGCGTTTTTCGGCCAAAAACCTAGAATTTCGCCCGATTCCCATATTTTCGAGTGTTATATCCCACGCCTTCCGAGTGGGACGGCCCCCCGGACTCGGATCACCTAAAAAGTTTTCAGGCAATCAAATACAACCTAACGAACCATAGTCACTGCCCCGCCATGATCGTTCCTCATTTTTTGCATTTTTCGGCCAAAACACTAGAATTCCGCCCGATTACCATATTATTGTGTGTTATTGCCCACGCCTTCCGAGTGGGCCGAGCCCCCCGTACTCGGATCGCCTAAAGTTTTTTCGGGCCATAAAATAGGACCTAAGGAACCATAGTCACAACCTCGCCATGATCGTTCTTCATTTTTTGCATTTTTTGGCCAAAAAACTAGAATTCCGTCCGGTTCCCATATTTTTGTGTGCTATAGCCCACGCTTTCCAAGTGGTCCCGGGATCCCCGGACCCCGATCGCCTAAATTTTTTCCGGGCCATCAAATACGACCCAAGGAACCATAATAACTGCCCCGCCATGATCGTTCCTCACTTATTGCGATTACCGGCAAAAAAAACTAGAATTCCGCCCGATTCCCATATTTTTGTGTGCAGCCCACACCTTCCGAGTGGGCCGGGGCCACCGGACTCGGATCATCTAAATTTTATTCGGACCATCTAATAAGACTTAAGGAACCATAGTCACCGCCCCGTCATGATCGTTCCTCATTTTATGCAGTTTTCGGCCAAAACCCTAGAATTCCGCCCGATTACCATATTATTGTGTGCTATTGCCCACGCCTTTCGAATGGGCCGAGCCCCTCGTACTCGGATCGCCTAATGTTTTTTCGGGCCATAAAATAGGACCTAAGGAACCATAGTCACCACCTCGCCATGATCGTTCCTCATTTTTTGCATTTTTCGGTCAAAAACCTAGAATTCCGCTCGATTCCCATATTTTTGTGTGCGACAGCCCACGCCTTCCAAGTGGTCCCGGGAACCTCGGACCCCGATCGCCTAAAATTTTTCCGGGCCATCAAATACGACCCAAGGAACCATAATAACTGCCCCGCCATGATCATTCCCCATTTTTGCATTTTTTGGCTAAAAAACTAGAATTCCGCGTGATTCCCATATTTTTGTGTGCAGCCCACACCTTCCGAATGGGCCGGGGCCCCCGGACTCGGATCATCTAAATTTTATTCGGGCCATCAAATAAGACTTAAGGAACCATATTCACCTCCCCGCCATGATCGTTCCTCATTGTTTGCATTTTTCGGCTAAAAAACTAGAATTTCGTACGATTCCTATATTTTCGTGTGGTATAATTGCCCACGCCTTCCCAATGGGTAGGGAATCCCGGACACCGATCGCCTAAAATTTTTCCGGACCATCAAATAAGACCTAAGAAACCATTGTCACCGCCCCGCCATGATCGTTCCTCATATTTTGTGTTTTTCGGCCAAAAACTAGAATTCCGCCCGATTCCCATATTTTCGTGTGCTATAGCCCACGCCTTCCGAGTGGGCCGGGTCTCCCGGACTCGGATCTCCTAAACTTTTTACGGGCCATCAAATACGACCTAAGGAACCATAGTCACCGTTCCGCCATGATCGTTCCTCATTTTTTGCAATTTTCGGCCAAAAAACTAGAATTCTGCCCGATTCCTATATTTTTGTGTGTGCACACGCCTTCCAAGTGGTCCCGGGACCCCGGACCCCGATTGCCTAAAATATTTTCGGGCCATAAACTACGACCCAGGGAACCATAGTAACCACCCCGCCATGATCGTTCCTCATTTTTTGCGTTTTTCTGCGAAAAAACTAGAATTCCGCGTGATTCCCATATTTTCGTCTACTATTGCCCACGCCTTCCGACTGGGTCGGGCCTCCAGGACTCGGATCGCCTAAAATTTTTCCGGGCCATCAAATACGACCTAAGGAACCATATTCACCGCCCCGCCATAATCGTTCCTCATTTTTTGCATTTTTCGGCCAAAACCTAGAATTCGCTCGATTCCCATATTTTTGTGTGCTACAACCCACGCCTTCCAAGTGGTCCCTGGAACCTCGGACTCCGGTTGCCTAATATTTTTCTAGGACATCAAATACGACCTAAGGAACCATAGTCACCACCCCACCATGATCGGTCCTCATTTTTTGCATTTTACGTCCAAAAAACTAGAATTCCGCCCGATTCCCATATTTTCGTGTGTTATTGCCCAAGCCTTCCGAGTGGGCCGGGCCTACCAGACTCGGATCGCCTAAAATTTTTCCGGGCCATCAAATACGACCTAAGGAACCATAGTCACCGCCCCGCCATGATAGTTGCTAATATTTTGCATTTTTCGGCCAAAAAACTTGAATTCCGCCCGATTCCCATATTTTCGTGTGCTATAGCTCACGCCTTCCAAGTGGTCCCGGTACCCCCGGACCCCGATCGCCTAAAATTTTTCCGGGCCATCAAATACGACCCAAGGAACCATAATAACCGCCCCGCCATGATCGTTCCCCATTTTTCCGTTTTTCGGCCAAAAAATTAGAATTCCGCGTGATTCCCATATTTTCGTGTGCTATAGCCCACGTCTTCCGAGTGGGTCGGGCCTTCCGGACTCGGATCACCTAAAAATTTTTCGGGCCGTCAAATACGACCTAAGGAACCATAGTCACCACCCCGCAATGATCGTTCCTCATTTTTGTATTTTTCGGCCAAAAAACTAGAATTCTGCCCGATTCCCATAGTTTCGAGTGTTATTGCCCACGCCTTCCAAGTGGTCCCGGGAACCCCGGACCCCGATCACCTAATATTTCTACGGGCCATAAAATATGATTTAAGGAACCATAGTCACCGCCCTACCATGACCGTTCCTCATTTTTTGCATTTTTTGGCCAAAATACTAGAATTCCGCGCGATTCCCATATTTTCGTGTGCTATAGCCCACGCCTTCCGAGTGCTCCCAGACTCCCGGACCCCTATCGCCTAAAGTTTTTCCGGACCATCAAATATGACCTAAGGAACCATAGTCACTGCCCCTCCATTATCGTTCTTCATTTTTTGCGTTTTTCGGCCAAAAACCTAGAATTTCGCCCGATTCCCATATTTTCGTGTGTTATATCCCACGCCTTCCGAGTGGGACGGCCCCCCGGACTCGGATGACCTAAAAAGTTTTCGGGCAATCAAATGCAACCTAAGGAACCATAGTCACTGCCCCGCCATGATCGTTCCTCATTTTTTGCATTTTTCGGCCAAAACAATAGAATTCCGCCCGATTACCATATTATTGTGTGTTATTGCCCACGCCTTCCGAGTGGGCCGAGCCCCCCGTACTTGGATCGCCTAAAGTTTTTTCGGGCCATAAAATAGGACCTAAGGAACCATAGTCACCACCTCGCCATGATCGTTCATCATTTTTCGCATTTTTCGGCCAAAAAACTAGAATTCCGCCCGGTTTCCATATTTTTGTGTGCTATAGCCCACGCTTTCCAAGTGGTCCCGGGATCCTCGGACCCCGATCGTCTAAATTTTTTTCGGGCCATCATATACGACCTAAGGAACCATAGGAACTGCCCCGCCATGATCGTTCCTCATTTATTGCCATTTCCGGCAAAAAAACTAGAATTCTGCCCGATTCCCATATTTTCGTGTGCAGCCCACACCTTCCGAGTGGGCCGGGCCCCCGGACTCGGATCATCTAAATTTTATTCGGGCCATCAAATAAGACCTAAGGAACCATATTCACCTCCCCGCCATGATTGTTCCTCATTGTTTGCATTTTTCGGCTAAAAAACTAGAATTCCGTACGATTCCCATATTTTCGTGTGCTATAATTGCCCACGCCTTCCCAATGGGTAGGGAATCCCGGACACCGATCGCCTAAAATTTTTCCGGACCATCAAATAAGACCTAAGAAACCATAGTCACCGCCCCGCCATGATCGTTCCTCATATTTTGCATTTTTCGGCCAAAAAACTAGAATTCCGCCCGATTCCCATATTTTCGTGTGCTATAGCTCACGCCTTCCAAGTGGTCCCGGTACCCCCGGACCCCGATCGCCTAAAATTTTTCCGGGCCATCAAATACGACCCAAGGAACCATAATAACCGCCCCGCCATGATCGTTCCCCATTTTCCGTTTTTCGGCCATAAAATTAGAATTCCGCGTGATTCCCATATTTTCGTATGCTATAGCCCACGTCTTCCGAGTGGGTCGGGCCTTCCGGACTCGGATCGCCTAAATATTTTTCGGGCAGTCAAATACGACCTAAGGAACCATAGTCACCACCCCGCAATGATCGTTCCTCATTTTTGTATTTTTCGGCCAAAAAACTAGAATTCCGCCCGATTCCCATAGTTTCGTGTGTTATAGCCCACGCCTTCCAAGTGGTCCCGGGAACCCCGGACCCCGATCACCTAATATTTCTACGGGCCATAAAATATGATTTAAGGAACCATAGTCACCGCCCTACCATGATCGTTCCTCATTTTTTGCATTTTTTGGCCAAAATACTAGAATTCCGCGCGATTCCCATATTTTCGTGTGCTATAGCCCACGCCTTCCGAGTGCTCCCAGACTCCCGGACCCCTATCGCCTAAAGTTTTTCCGGACCATCAAATACGACCTAAGGAACCATAGTCACCGCCCCTCCATTATCGTTCTTCATTTTTTGCGTTTTTCGGCCAAAAACCTAGAATTTCGCCCGATTCCCATATTTTCGAGTGTTATATCCCCCGCCTTCCGAGTGGGACGGCCCCCCGGACTCGGATCACCTAAAACGTTTTCGGGCAATCAAATACAACCTAAGGAACCATAGTCACTGCCCCGCCATGATCGTTCCTCATTTTTTGCATTTTTCGGCCAAAACACTAGAATTCCGCCCGATTACCATATTATTGTGTGTTATTGCCCACGCCTTCCTAGTGGGCCGAGCCCCCCGTACTCGGATTGCCTAAAGTTTTTTCGGGCCATAAAATAGGACCTAAGGAACCATAGTCACCACCTCGCCATGATCGTTCATCATTTTTCGCATTTTTCGGCCAAAAAACTAGAATTCCGCCTGGTTCCCATATTTTTGTGTGCTATAGCCCACGCTTTCCAAGTGGTCCCGGGATCCCCGGACCCCGATCGCCTAAATTTTTCCGGGCCATCAAATACGACCTAAGGAACCATAGGAACTGCCCCGCCATGATCGTTCCTCACTTATTGCGATTTCCGGCAAAAAAACTAGAATTCCGCCCAATTCCCATATTTTCGTGTGCAGCCCACACCTTCCGAGTGGGCCGGGCCCCCGGACTCGGATCATCTAAATTTTATTCGGGCCATCAAATAAGACCTAAGGAACCATATTCACCTCCCCGCCATGATCGTTCCTCATTGTTAAGGCGTAAGCCATAGCAAACGAAAATATGCAAATCGCGCGGAATTCTTGTTTTTTGGCCGAAAAATGCAAAGCATTTGGAATGATCATGGTGGGGCGGTGACTATGGTACCTTAGGTCGTATTTGATAGTACGGAAAAATGTTAGGCGATCGGAGTCTGCGGCTCCCCGGACCACTTGGAAGGCGTGGGTATAGCACACGAAAATATGGGAATCGGGCGTAATTCTAGTTTTTTGGCCGAAAAATGCAAAAAATGAGAAACGATGATGGCGGGGCGGTTACTATGGTTCCTTAGGTCGTATTTGACGGCCCGAAAAATTTTTAGGCGATCGGGATCCGGGGGTCCCGGAACCACTGGGAAGGGTGGGCAATAGCACACAAAAATATGTAATCGGGCGGAATTCTAGTTTTTTGGCCGAAAAACGCAACAAATGAGGAATGATCATGGCTGGGTGATGACTATGGTTCCTTAGGTCGTATTTGATAGTCCGAAAAATTTTTAGGCGATCCGGCTCCGGGGGGCCCGACCCACTCGGAAGGCATGGGCGATAGCACACAAAAATATGAGAATCGGGCGGAATTCTAGTTGTTTGGCCAAAAAATGCAAAAAATGAGTAACGATTATGGCGAGGACGTGACTATGGTTCCTTAGGTCCTAATTGATGGCCTAAAAACTTTTTAGGCGATCCGAGTCCGGCGGCCCGGCCCACTCGGAAGGCGTGGGCAATAGCACATAAAAATATGGTAATCGAGCGGAATTCTAGTTTTTTGGCCGAAAAACGCAATAAATGAGGAACGATCTTGGCGAGGCGGTGACTATGGTTCCTTAGGTCGTATTTGATGGCCCGGAAAATTTTAGGCGATCGGGGTCCATGGCTCCCGGGACCACTCGGAAGGCGTAAGCTATAGCACACGAAAATATGCAAATCGCGCGGAGTTCTAGTTTTTTGGCCGAAAAATGCAAAGCATTTGGAACGATCATGGTGGGGCGATGACTATGGTACCTTAGGTCGTATTTGATAGTCCGGAAAATTTTTAGGCGATCGGGGTCCGCGGTTCCCCGGACCACTTGGAAGGCGTGGGTATAGCACACGATAATATGGGAATCGGGCGTAATTCTAGTTTTTTGGCCGAAAAATGCAAAAAATGAGAAACGATGATGGCGAGGCGGTAACTATGGTTCCTTTTGACAGCCCAGAAAAATTTTAGGCGATTGGGGTCCGGGGGTCCCGGAACCACTGGGAAGGGTGGGCAATAGCACACAAAAATATTGTAATCGGGCGGAATTCTAGTTTTTTGGCCGAAAAACGCAACAAAAGAGGAATGATCATGGCTGGGCGGTGACTATGGTTCCTTAGGTCGTATTTGATAGTCCGGAAAAATTTTAGGCGATAGGGGTCCTGAGGTCCCGGGACCACTCGGAAGGTGTGGGCTATAACACACAAAAATAAGGGAATCGCGCGGAATTCTAGTTGTTTGGCCGAAAAATGCAAAAAATAAGGAACGATCATGGCTGGGCGGTGACTATGGTTCCTTAGGTATTATTTGATAGTCCGGAAAAGTTTTAGGCGATAGGGGTCCGGAGACCCGGATCCACTTGTAAGGCGTGGGTATAACACACGAAAATATGGGAATCGGGCGGAATTCTAGTTGTTTGGCCGAAAAATGCAAAAAATGAGAAACGATCATGGCGGGGTGGATACTATGGTTTCTTAGGTCGTATTTGAGAGTCCGGAAAATTTTTAGGCGATAGGGGTCAGGAGGTCCCAGGACCACTCGGAAGGCGTGGGCTATAACACACAAAAATATGGGAATCACGCGGAATTCTAGTTGTTTGGCCGAAAAACGCAAAAAATGAGGAACGATCATGGCGGGGTGGTTACTATGGTTCCTTAGGTCCTAATTGATGGCCCGAAAATTTTTTAGGTGATCCAAGTCCGGCGGCCCGGCCCACTCGGAAGGTGTGGGCAATAGCACACAAAAATATGGTAATCGAGCGGAATTCTAGTTTTTTGGCAAAAAAACGCAATAAATGAGGAACGATAATGGCGGGGCGGTGACTATGGTTCCTTAGGTCGTATTTGATGGCCCGGAAAATTTTAGGCGATCGGGGTCCATGGCTCCCGGGACCACTCGGAAGATGTAAGCTATAGCACACTAAAATATGCAAATCGCGCGGAGTTCTAGTTTTTTGGCCGAAAAATGCAAAGCATTTGGAACGATCATGATGGGGCGGTGACTTTGATACCTTAGGTCGTATTTGATAGTACGGAAAAATTTTAGGCGATCGGGGTCCGCGGCTTCCCGGACCACTTGGAGGGCGTGGGTATAGCACACGAAAATATGGGAATTGGGCGTAATTCTAGTTTTTTGGCCGAAAAATGCAAAAAATGAGAAACGATGATGGTGTGGCGGTTACTATGGTTCCTTAGGTCGTATTTGACAGCCCGGAAAAAATTTAGGCGATCGGGGTCCGGGGGTCCCGGAACCACTGGGAAGGGTGGGCAATAGCACACAAAAATATTGTAATCGGGCGGAATTCTAGTTTTTTGGTCAAAAAACGCAACAAATGAGGAATGATCATGGCTGGGCGGTGACTATGGTTCCTTAGGTCGTATTTGATTGTCCGGAAAAATTTTAGGCGATAGGGGTCCTGAGGTCCCGGGACCACTCGGAAGGTGTGGGCTATAACACACAAAAATATGGGAATCGCGCGGAATTCTAGTTGTTTGGCCGAAAAACGCAAAAACTAAGGAACGATCATGGCTGGGCGGTGACTATGGTTCCTTAGGTTTTATTTGATAGTCCGGAAAAATTTTAGGCGATAGGTGTCCGGAGACCTGGGACCACTTGTAAGGCGAGGGTATAGCACACAAAAATATGGGAATCGGGCGGAATTCTAGTTGTTTAGCTGAAAAATGAAAAAAATGAGAAACGATCATGGCGGGAAGGTGACTATGTTCCTTAGGTCTTATTTGATAGTCCGGAAAATTTTTTAGGTGATCTGAGTGCGGGGGGCACGGCCCACTCGGAGGGCGTGGGCTATAGCACACGAAAATATGGGAATCGCTGGGAATCCTAGTTGTTTGGCCGAAAAACGCAAAATATAAGGAACGATCATGGCGGGGCAGATACTATGGTTCCTTAGGTCATATTTAATTGCCCGGAAAAATTTTAGGCGATCGGGGTCCGCGGCTCTTGGGACCACTCGGAATGCGTGGGTATAGCACACGAAAATATGGTAATCGGGTGAAATTCTAGGTCTTTTTCAGTAACATGCAAAAAATATGGAAAGATCTTGGCAGGGCGGTGACTATGGTTCCTTTGGTCTTATTTGATAGTCCGGAAAAATATTAGGCGATAGGGGTCCGGAGGTCCCGGGACCACTCGGAAGGCATGGGCTATAACACACAAAAATATGGGAATCGCGCGGAATTCTAGTTGTTTGGCCGAGAAATGCAAAAAATGAGGAACGATCATGGCGGGGCGGATACTATGGTTCCTTAGGTCATATTTGATAGTCCGGAAAAATTTTAGGCGATAGGGGTCAGGAGGTCCCGGGACCACTCGGAAGGCATGGGCTATAACACACAAAAATATGGGAATCGCGCGGAATTCTAGTTGTTTGGACGAAAAATGCAAAAAATGAGGAACGATAATGGCGAGGTGGTTACTATGGTTCCTTAGGTCGTATTTGACGGCCCGAAAAAGTTTTAGGCGATCGGGGTTCGGGGTTCCCGGGACCCCTTGGAAGGCGTGGGCTAAAGCACAGGAAAATATGGAAATCGCGCGGAATTCTAGTTTTTTGGCTGAAAAATGCAAAAGACTAGGAACGATCATGGCGTGGTGGTGACTATGGTTCCTTAGGTCGTATTTGATAGTCCGGAAAAGTTTTAGGCGATCCGGCTCCGGGGGGCCCGACCCACTCGGAAGGCGTGGGCGATAGCACACAAAAATATGAGAATCGGGCGGAATTCTAGTTTTTTGGCTGAAAAATGCAAAAAATGAGGAACGATCATCGCGAGGTGGTGACTATGGTTCCTTAGGTCGTATTTGTTTTCCCGGAAAATTTTAGGTGATCGGGGTCCACGGCTCCCGGGACCACTCGGAAGGCGTAAGCTATAGCACACGAAAATATGCAAATCGCGCGGAGTTCTAGTTTTTTGGCTGAAAAATGCAAAGCATTTGGACCGATCATCGTGGGGCGGTGACTATGGTACCTTAGGTCGTATTTGATAGTCCGGTAAAATTTTAGGCGATTGGGGTCCGCGGCTCCCCGGACCACTTGGAAGGCGTGGGTATAGCACACAAAAATATGGGAATTGGGCGTAATTCTAGTTTTTTGGCCGAAAAATGCAAAAAATGAGAAACGATGATGGCGGGGCGGTTACTATGGTTCCTTAGGTCATATTGGATGGCCCTGAAAATTTTTAGGTGATCGGGGTCCACGGCTCCCGGGACCACTCGCAAGGCGTAAGCTATAGCACACGAAAATATGCAAATCGCGCGGAGTTCTAGTTTTTTGGCCGAAAAATGCAAAGCATTTGGAACAATCATGGTGGGGCGTGGACTATGGTACCTTAGGTCGTATTTGATAGTCCGGAAAAATTTTAGGCGATCGGCGTCCGCAGCTCCCCAGACCACTTGGAAGGTGTGAGTATAGCACACGAAATATGGGAATCGGGCATAATTCTAGTTTTTTGGCCTAAAAACGCAACAAATGAGGAATGATCATGGCTGGGCGGTGACTATGGTTCCTTAGGTCGTATTTGATAGTCCGGAAAAATTTTAGGCGATAGGGGTCCGAAGTTCCCGGGTTCACTTGGAAGGCGTGGGCTATTATAGCACACAAAAATATGGGAATCGTTCGGAATTCTAGTTGTTTGGCCAAAAAATAGGAACGATCATGGCTGGGCGGTGACTATGGTTCCTTAGGTCTTATTTGATAGTCCGGAAAAATTTTAGTTGATCGGGGTCCGCGGCTCATGGGACCACTCGGAATGCGTGGGTATAGCACACGAAAATATGGGAATCAGGTGAAATTCTAGTTGTTTGGCCAAAAAATGCAAAAAATGAGGAAAGATAATGGCGGGGTGGTTACTATGGTTCCTTAGGTCGTATTTGATGCCCCGGAAAATTTGTAGGCGATCGGGGTTCGGGGTTCCCAGGACCCCTTTGAAGGCGTGGGCTAAAGCACACGAAAATATGGAAATCGCGCGGAATTCTAGTTTTTTGGCTGAAAAACGCAAAAGACTAGGAACGATCATGGCGGGGCGGTGACTATGGTTCCTTAGGTCGTATTTGATAGTCCGGAAAATTTTTAGGCGATCCGGCTCCGGGGTCCCGACCCACTCGGAAGGCGTGGGCGATAGCACACAAAAAATATGGGAATCGGGTGAAATTCTCGTTTTTTGGCCAAAAAATGCAAAAAATGAGGAACGATCATGGCGAGGCGGTGACTATGGTTCCTTAGGTCCTAATTGATGGCCCGAAAAGTTTTTAGGCCATCCGAGTCCGGCGGCCCGGCCCACTCGGAAGGCGTGGGCAATAGCACACAAAAATATGGTAATCGAGCGGAATTCTAGTTTTTTGGCCGAAAAATGCAATAAATGAGGAACGATCATGGTGGGGCGGTGACTATGGTTCCTTAGGTCGTATTTGATGGCACGGAAAACTTTAGGCGATCGGGGTCCACAGCTCACGGGACCACTCGGAAGCCGTAAGCTATAGCACACTAAAATATGCAAATCGCGCGGAGTTCTAGTTTTTTGGCCAAAAAATGCAAAGCATTTGGAACGATCATGGTGAGGCGGGGACTATGGTACCTTAGGTCGTACTTGATAGTCCGGAAAAATTTTAGGCGATCGGGGTCCGCGTCTCCCCGGACCACTTGGAAGGCGTGGGTATAGCACACGAAAATATGGGAATCGGGCATAATTCTAGTTTTTTGGCAGAAAAATGCAAAAAATGAGAAACGATGATGGCGGGGCGGTTACTATGGTTCCTTAGGTCGTATTTGACGGCCCGAAAAAATTTTAGGTGATCGGGGTCCGGGGGTCCCGGAACTACTTGGAAGGGTGGGCAATAGCACACAAAAATATTGTAATCGGGCGGAATTCTAGTTTTTTGGCCAAAAAATGCAACAAATGAGGAATGATCATGGCTGGGCGGTGACTATGGTTCCTTAGGTCGTATTTGATAGTCCGGAAAAATTTTAGAAGATAGGGGTCCAGAGTTCCCGGGTTCACTTGGAAGGTGTGGGCTATAGGACACGAAAATATAGGAATCGCGCGGAATTCTCGTTGTTTCGCCGAAAAACGCAAAAAATAAGGAACGATCATGGCTAGGCGGTGACTATGGTTCCTTAGGTCTTATTTGATAGTCCGGAAAAATTTTAGGCGATAGGGGTCCGGAGACCCGGGACCACTTGTAAGGCGTGGGTATAGCACACGAAAATATGGGAATCGGGCGGAATTCTAGTTGTTTGGCCGAAAAATGCAAAAAATGAGAAACGATCATGGCGGGAAGGTGAATATGGTTCCTTAGGTCTTATTTGATGGCCCAAAAACTTTTTAGGTGGTCCGAGGGCCGGGGGCATGGCCCACTCGGAGGGCGTGGGCTATAGCACAGGAAAATATGGGAATTGCGCGGAATTCTAGTTGTTTGGCCGAAAAACGCAAAAAATAAGGAACGATCATGGCGGGGCGGATACTATGGTTCCTTAGGTCGTATTTGATTGCCCGGATAAATTTTAGGCGATCGTGGTCCGCGGCTCTTGGGACCACTCGAAATGCGTTGGTATAGCACACTAAAATATGGGAATCGGGCGTAATTCTAAGTCTTTTTCAGTAACATGCAAAAAATGTGGAAAGCTCTTGGCAGGGCGGTGACTATGGTTCCATTGGTCTTATTTGATAGTCCGGAAAAATATTAGGCGATAGGGGTCCGGAGGTCCCGGGACCACTCGGAAGGCGTGGGCTATAACACACAAAAATATGGGAATCACGCGAAATTCTAGTTGTTTGGCCGAAAAACGCAAAAAATGAGGAACTATCATGGCGGGGTGGATACTATGGTTCCTTAGGTCATATTTGATTGTCCGAAAAAATTTTAGGCGATAGGGGTCAGGAGGTCCCGGGACCACTCGGAAGGCGTGGGCTATAACCCACAAAAATATGGGAATCGCGCGGAATTCTAGTTGTTTGGCCAAAAAATGCAAAAAAAGAGGAACGATCATGGAGGGGTGGTTACTATGGTTCCTTAGGTCGTATTTGATGGCCCGAAATATTTTAAGGAGATCGGGGTTCGGGGTTCCCGGGACCCCTTGGAAGGCGTGGGCTAAAGCACACGAAAATATGGAAATCGCGCGGAATTCTAGTTTTTTGGCCGAAAAACGGAAAAAACTAGGAACGATCATGGCTGGGCGGTGACTATGGTTCCTTAGGTCGTATTTGATAGTCCGGACAAATTTTAGGCGATCGGGGTCCGCGGCTCCTGGGACCACTCGGAATGCGTGGGTATAGCACACGAAAATATGGGAATCGGGCGAAATTCTAGTTGTTTGGCCGAAAAACGCAAAAAATAAGGAACGATCATGGCGAGGTGGTTACTATGGTTCCTTAGGTCGTATTTGATGGCCCGGAAAATTTGTAGGCGATCGGGGTTCGGGGTTCCCGGGACCCCTTTGAAGGCGTGGGCTAAAGCACACGAAAATATGGAAATCGCGCGGAATTCTAGTTTTTTGGCTGAAAAACGCAAAAGACTAGGAACGATCATGGCGGGGCGGTGACTATGGTTCCTTAGGTCGTATTTGATAGTCCGGAAAATTTTTAGGCGATCCGGCTCCGGGGGCCCGACCCACTCGGAAGGCGTGGGCGATAGCACACAAAAATATGGAAATCGGGCTGAATTCTCGTTTTTTGGCCAAAAAATGCAAAAAATGAGGAACGATCATGGCGAGGCGGTGACTATGGTTCCTTAGGTCCTAATTGATGGCCCGAAAATTTTTAGGCGATCTGAGTCCGGCGGCACGGCCCACTCGGAAGGCGTAAGCTATAGCACACAAAAATATGGTAATCGAGCGGAATTCTAGTTTTTTGGCCGAAAAATGCAATAAATGAGGAACGATCATGGCGGGGCGGTGACTATGGTTCCTTAGGTCGTATTTGATGGCCCGAAAAATTTTAGGCGATCGGGGTCCATGGCTCCCGGGACCATTCGGAAGGCGTAAGCTATAGCACACGAAAATATGCAAATCGCGCGGAGTTCTAGTTTTTTGGCCGAAAAATGCAAAGCATTTGGAACGATCATGGTGGGGCAGTGACTATGGTACCTTAGGTCGTATTTGATAGTCCGGAAAAATTTTAGGCGATCGGGGTCCGCGGCTCCCCGGACCACTTGGAAGGCGTGGGTATAGCACACGAAAATATTGGAATCGGGCGTAATTCTAGTTTTTTGGCCAAAAAATGCAAAAAATGAGAAACGATGATGGCGGGGCGGTTACTATGGTTCCTTAGGTCGTATTTGACGGCCCCGAAAAATTTTAGGCGATCGGGGTCCGGGGGTCCCGGAACCACTTGGAAGGGTGGGCAATAGCACACAAAAATATTGTAATCGGGCGGAATTCTAGTTTTTTGGCCGAAAAACGCAACAAATGAGGAATGATCATGGCTGGGCGGTGACTATGGTTCCTTAGGTCGTATTTGATAGTCCGGAAAAATTTTAGGCGATAGGGGTCCGGAGTTCCCGGGTTCACTTGGAAGGCGTGGGCTATAGGACACGAAAATATGGGAATCGCGCGGAATTCTAGTTTTTTGGCCGAAAAACAGAAAAAACTAGGAACGATCATGGCTAGGCGGTGACTATGGTTCCTTAGGTCTTATTTGATAGTCCGGAAAAATTTTAGGCGATCGGGGTCCGCGGCTCTTGGGACCACTCGGAATGCGTGGGTATAGCACACGAAAATATGGGAATCGGGCAAAATTCTAGTTGTTTGGCCGAAAAACGCAAAAAATGAGGAACGATCATGGCGGGGCGGATACTATGGTTCCTTAGGTCGTATTTGATAGTCGTGAATTTATTTAGGCGATCGGGGTCCGGAGGTCCCGGGACCCCTCGGAAGGCGTGGGCTATAACACACAAAAATATGGGAATCGCGCGGAATTCTAGTTGTTTTGCCGAAAAATGCAAAAAATAAGGAACGATCATGGCAGGGCGGATACTATGGTTCCTTAGGTCGTATTTGATTGCCCGGAAAAATTTTAGGCGATCGGGGTCCGCGGCTCTTGGGACCACTCGGAATGCGTGGGTATAGCACACGAAAATATGGGAATCGGGCGAAATTCTAGGTTTTTTCAATAACATGCAAAAAATGTGGAAAGATCTTGGCGGGGCGGATACTATCGTTCCTTAGGTCGTATTTGATAGTCCGGAAAAATATTAGGCGAAAAGGGGTCAGGAGGTCCCGGGACCACTCGGAAGGCGTGGGCTATAACACACAAAAATATAGGAATCGCGCGGAATTCTAGTTGTTTGGCCGAAAAATGCAAAAAATGAGGAACGATCATGGCGGGGCAGATACTATGGTTCCTTAGGTCGTATTTGATAGTCCGGAAAAATTTTAGGCGATAGGGGTCCGGAGGTCCCAGGACCACTCGGAAGGCGTGGGCTGTAACACACAAAAATATGGGAATCGCGCGGAATTCTAGTTGTTTGGCCAAAAAACGCAAAAAATGAGGAATGATCATGGCGGGGTGGTTACTATGGTTCCTTAGGTCGTATTTGATGGCCCGGAAAATTTTTAGGCGATCGGGGTTTGGGGTTCCCGGGACCCCTTGGAAGGCGTGGGCTAAAGCACACGAAAATATGGAAATCACGCGGATTTCTAGTTTTTTGGCTGAAAAACGCAAAAGACTAGGAACGATCATGGCTGAGCGGTGACTATGGTCCCTTAGGTCTTATTTGATAGTCCAGAAAATTTTTAGGCGATCCGGCTCCGGGGGGCCCGACCCACTCGGAAGGCGTGGGCGATAGCACACAAAAATATGTGAATCGGGCGGAATTCTAGTTTTTTGGCCAAAAAATGCAAAAAATGAGGAACGATCATGGCGAGGCGGTGACTATGGTTCCTTAGGTCCTAATTGATGGCCCGAAAATATTTTTAGGCGATCCGAGTCCGGTGGCCCGGCCCACTCGGAAGGCGTGGGGCACACAAAAATATGGTAATCGAGCGGAATTCTAGCTTTTTGGCTGAAAAACGCAATAAATGAGGAACGATCATGGCGGGGCGGTGACTATGGTTCCTTAGGTCGTATTTGATGGCCCGGAAAATTTCAGGCGATCGGGGTCCACGGCTCCCGGGACCACTCGGAAGGCGTAAGCTATAGCACACGAAAATATGCAAATCGCGCGGAGTTCTAGTTTTTTGGCCGAAAAATGCAAAGCATTTGGAACGATCATGGTGGGGCGGTGACTATGGTACCTTAGGTCGTATTTGATAGTCCGGAAAAATTTTAGGCGATCGGGGTCCGCGGCTCCCCGGACCACTTGGAAGGCGTGGGTATAGCACACGAAAATATGGGAATCGGGCGTAATTCTAGTTTTTTGGCCGAAAAATGTAAAAAATGAGAAACGATGATGGCAGGGCGGTTACTATGGTTCCTTAGGACGTATTTGACAGCCCGGAAATATTTTAGTCGATCGGGGTCCGGGGGTCCCGGAACCACTTGGAAGGGTGGGCAATAGCACACAAAAATATTGTAATCGGGCGGAATTCTAGTTTTTTGGCCGAAAAACGCAAAAAATGAGGAATGATCATGGCTGGGCGGTGACTATGGTTCCTTAGGTCGTATTTGATAGTCCGGAAAATTTTTAGGCGATAGGGGTCCGGAGTTCCCTGGTTCACTTTGAAGGCGTGGGCTATAGGACACGAAAATATGGAAATCACGCGGAATTCTAGTTTTTTGGCTGAAAAACGCAAAAGACTAGGAATGATCATGGCGAGGCGGTGACTATGGTTCCTTAGGTCGTATTTGATAGTCCGAAAAATTTTTAGGCGATCTGGCTCCGGGGGCCCGACCCACTCGGAAGGCGTGGGCGATAGCACACAAAAAATATGTGAATCGGGCGGAATTCTAGTTTTTTGGCCAACAATTCAAAAAATGAGGAACGATCATGGCGAGGCGGTGACTATGGTTCCTTAGGTCCTAATTGATGGCCCGAAATATTTTTAGGCGATCCGAGTCCGGTGGCCCGGCCCACTCGGAAGGCGTGGGGCACACAAAAATATGGTAATCGAGCGGAATTCTAGCTTTTTGGCTGAAAAACGCAATAAATGAGGAACGATCATGGCGGGACGGTGACTATGGTTCCTTAGGTCGTATTTGATGGCCCGGAAAATTTCAGGCGATCGGGGTCCTCGGCTCCCGGGACCACTCGGAAGGCGTAAGCAATAGCACACGAAAATATGCAACTCGTGCGGAGTTCTAGTTTTTTGGCCGAAAAATGCAAAGCATTTGGAACGATCATGGTGGGGCGGTGACTATGGTACCTTAGGTCGTATTTGATAGTCCGGAAAAATTTTAGGCGATCGGGGTCCGCGGCTCCCCGGACCACTTGGAAGGCGTGGGTATAGCACACGAAAATATGGGAATCGGGCGTAATTCTAGTTTTTTGGCCGAAAAATGCAAAAAATGAGAAACGATGATGGCGGGGCGGTTACTATGGTTCCTTAGGTCGTATTTGATGGCCCGAAAATATTTTAGTCGATCGGGGTCCAGGGGTCCCGGAACCACTTGGAAGGGTGGGCAATAGCACACAAAAATATTGTAATCGGGCGGAATTCTAGTTTTTTGGCCGAAAAACGCAATAAATGAGGAATGATCATGGCTGGGCGGTGACTATGGTTCCTTAGGTCGTATTTGATAGTCCGGAAAATTTTTAGGCGATAGGGGTCCGGAGTTCCCGGGTTCACTTTGAAGGCGTGGGCTATAGGACACGAAAATATGGGAATCGCGCGGAATTCTAGTTTTTTGGCCAAAAACGGAAAAAACTAGGAACGATCATGGCTGGGCGGTGACTATGGTTCCTTAGGTCTTATTTGATAGTCCGGAAAAATTTTAGGCTATCGGGGTCCGCGGCTCTTGGGACCACTCGGAATGCGTGGGTATAGCACACGAAAATATGGGGATCGGGCGAAATTTTAGTTGTTTGGCCGAAAAATGCAAAAAATGAGGAACGATCATGGCGGGGCGGATACTATGGTTCCTTAGGTCATATTTGATAGTCCAGAAAATTTTTAGGCGATCGGGGTCCGGTGGTCCCGGGACCCCTCGGAAGGCGTGGGCTTTGCACACGAAAATATGGAATCGCGCGGAATTCTAGTTGTTTGGCCAAAAAACGCAAAAGACTAGGAATGATCATGGCGGTGCGGTGACTATGGTTCCTTAGGTCGTATTTGATAGTCCGGAAAAGTTTTAGTCGATCGGGGTCCGCGGCTCCCCGGACCACTTGGAAGGCATGGGTATAGCACACGAAAATATGGGAATCGGGCGTAATTCTAGTTTTTTGACCGAAAAATGCAAAAAATGAGAAACGATGATCGCGGGGCGGTTACTATGGTTCCTTAGGTCGTAGTTGACAGCCCGGAAAAATTTTAGGCGATCGGGGTCCGGGGGTCCCGAAACCACTTGGAAGGGTGGGCAATAACACACAAAAATATTGTAATCGGGCGGAATTCTAGTTTTTTGGCCGAAAAACGCAACAAATGAGGAGTGATCATGGCTGGGCGGTGACTATGGTTCCTTAGGTCGTATTTGATAGTCCGTAAAAATTTTAGGCGATAGGGGTCCGGAGTTCCCGGATTCACTTGGAAGGCGTGGGCTATAGGACACGAAAATATGGGAATCGCGCGGAATTCTAGTTTTTTGGCCGAAAAACGGAAAAAACTAGGAACGATCACGGCTGGGCGGTGACTATGGTTCCTTAGGTCTTATTTGATAGTCCGGAAAAATTTTAGGCGATCGGGGTCCGCGGCTCTTGGGACCACTCGAAATGCGTGGGTATAGTACACGAAAATATGGGAATCGGGCGAAATTCTAGTTGTTTGGCCGAAAAACGCAAAAAATGAGGAACGATCATGGCGGGGTGGTTACTATGGTTCCTTAGGTCGTATTTGATGGCCCGGAAAAGTTTTAGGCGATCGGGGTTCGGGGTTCCCGGGACCCCTTTGAAGGCGTGGGCTAAAGCACACTAAAATATGGAAATCGCGCGGAATTCTAGTTTTTTGGCTGAAAAACGCAAAAGACTAGGAATGATCATGGTGGAGCGGTGACTATGGTTCCTTAGGTCCTAATTGATGGCCCGAAAAATTTTTAGGCGATCCGAGTCCGGCGGCCCGGCCCACTCGGAAGGCGTGGGGCACACAAAAATATGGTAATCGAGCGGAATTCTATTTTTTGTCGAAAAAAGCAATAAATGAGGAACGATCATGGCGGGGCGGTGACTATGGTTCCTTAGATCGTATTTGATGGCCCAAAAAATTTTAGGCAATCGTGGTCCTTGGCTCCCGGGACCATTCGGAAGGCGTAAGCTATAGCACACGAAAATATGCAAATCGCGCGGAGTTCTAGTTTTTTGGCCGAAAAATGCAAAGCATTTGGAACGATCATGGTGGGGCAGTGACTATGGTACCTTAGGTCGTATTTGATAGTCCAGAAAAATTTTAGGCGATCGGGGTCCGCGGCTCCCCGGACCACTTGGAAGGCGTGGGTATAGCACACGAAAATATGGGAATCGGGCGTAATTCTAGTTTTTTGGCCAAAAAATGCAAAAAATGAGAAACGATGATGGCGGGGCGGTTACTATGGTTCCTTAGGTCGTATTTGACGGCCCCAAAAAATTTTAGTCGATCGGGGTCCGGGGTTCCCGGAACCACTTGGAAGGGTGGGCAATAGCACCCAAAAATATTGTAATTGGGCGGAATTCTAGTTTTTTGGCCGAAAAACGCAACAAATGAGGAATGATCATGGCTGGGCGGTGACTATGGTTCCTTAGGTCGTATTTGATAGTCCGGAAAAATTGTAGGCGATAGGGGTCCGGAGTTCCCGGGTTCACTTGGAAGGCGTGGGCTATAGGACACGAAAATATGAGAATAGCGCGGAATTCTAGTTTTTTGGCCGAAAAACAAAACAAACTAGGAACGATCTTGGCTGGGCGGTGACTATGGTTCCTTTGGTCTGATTTGATCGTCAGGAAAAATTTTTGGCGATAGGGGTCCGCGTCACTTAGGACTACTCGGAATGCGTGGGTATAGCACACGAAAATATGGGAATCAGGCAAAATTCTAGTTGTTTGGCCGAAAAACGCAAAAAAATGAGGAACGATCATGGCGGGGCGAATACTATGGTTCCTTAGGTCGTATTTGATAGTCCGGAATTTTTTTAGGCGATCGGGGTCCGGAGGTCCCGGGACCTCTCGGAAGGCGTGGGCTAAAACACACAAAAATATGGGAATCGCGCGGAATTCTAGTTGTTTGGCCGAAAAATGCAAAAAATAAGGAACGATCATGGCAGGGCGGATAATATGGTTCCTTAGCTCGTATTTGATTGACCGGAAAAATTTTAGGCGATCGGTGTCCGCGACTCTTGGGACCACTCGGAATGCGTGGGTATAGCACACGAAAATATAGGAATCGGGCGATATTCTATATCTTTTTCAGTAACATGCAAAAAATGTGGAAAGATCTTGGCAGGGCGGTGACTATGGTTCCTTTGGTCTTATTTGATAGTCCGGAAAAATATTAGGCGTTAGGGGTCCGGAGGTCCCGGGACCACTAGGAAGGCGTGGGCTATAACACACAAAAATATGGGAGTCGCGCGGAATTCTAGTTGTTTGGCCGAAAAACGCATAAAATGAGGAACGATCATGGCGGGGCGGATACTATGGTTCCTTAGGTCGTATTTGATAGTCCGGAAAAATTTTAGGCGATAGGGTTCAGGAGGTCCCGGGACCACTCGGAAGGCGTGGGCTATAACACACAAAAATATGGGAATCGCGCGGAATTCTTGTTGTTTGGCCGAAAAACGCAAAAAATGAGGAACGATCATGGCGGGGTGGTTACTATGGTTCCTTAGGTCGTATTTGATGGCCCGGAAAATTTTTAGGCGATCGGGGTTTGGGGTTCCCGGGACCCCTTGGAAGGCGTGGGCTAAAGCACACGAAAATATGGAAATCACGCGGATTTCTAGTTTTTTGGCTGAAAAACGCAAAAGACTAGGAACGATCATGGCTGGGCGGTGACTATGGTCCCTTAGGTCTTATTTGATAGTCCGGAAAATTTTTAGGCGATCCGGCTCCGGGGGGCCCGACCCACTCGGAAGGCGTGGGCGATAGCACACAAAAAATATGTGAATCGGGCGGAATTCTAGTTGTTTGGCCAAAAATGCAAAAAATGAGGAACGATCATGGCGAGGCGGTGACTATGGTTCCTTAGGTCCTACTTGATGGCCCGAAATATTTTTAGGCGTTCCGAGTCCGGTGGCCCGGCCCACTCGGAAGGCGTGGGGCACACAAAAATATGGTAATCGGGCGGAATTCTAGTTTTTTGGCCGCAAAACGCAACAAATGAGGAGTGATCATGGCTGGGCGGTGAATATGGTTCCTTAGGTCGTATTTGATAGTCCGTAAAAATTTTAGGCGATAGGGGTCCGGAGTTCCCGGATTCACTTGGAAGGCGTGGGCTATAGGACACGAAAATATGGGAATCGCGCGGAATTCTTGTTTTTTGGCCGAAAAATGCAAAGCATTTGGAACGATCATGGTGGGGCGGTGACTATGGTACCTTAGGTTGTATTTGATAGTCCGGAAAAATTTTAGGCGATCGGGGTCCGCGGCTACCCGGACCACTTGGAAGGCGTGGGTATAGCACACGAAAATATGGGAATCGGGCGTAATTCTAGTTTTTTGGCCGAAAAATGTAAAAAATGAGAAACGATGATGGCGGGGCGGTTACTATGGTTCCTTAGGACGTATTTGACAGCCCGGAAATATTTTAGTCGATCGGGGTCCGGGGGTCCCGGAACCACTTGGAAGGGTGGGCAATAGCACACAAAAATTTTGTAATCGGGCGGAATTCTAGTTTTTTGGCCGAAAAACGCAAAAAATGAGGAATGATCATGGCTGGGCGGTGACTATGGTTCCTTAGGTCGTATTTGATAGTCCGGAAAATTTTTAGGCGATGGGGGTCCGGAGTTCCCGGGTTCACTTTGAAGGCGTGGGCTATAGGACACGAAAATATGGAAATCACGCGGAATTCTAGTTTTTTCGCTGAAAAACGCAAAAGACTAGGAATGATCATGGCGGGGCAGTGACTATGGTTCCTTAGGTCGTATTTGATAGTCCGAAAAATTTTTAGGCGATCCGGCTCCGGGGGGCCCGACCCACTCGGAAGGCGTGGCCGACAGTACACAAAAAATATGTGAATCGGGCGGAATTCTAGTTTTTTGGCCAAAAATTCAAAAAATGAGGAACGATCATGGCGAGGCGGTGACTATGGTTCCTTAGGTCCTAATTGATGGCCCGAAATATTTTTAGGCGATCCGAGTCCGGTGGCCCGGCCCACTCGGAAGGCGTGGGGCACACAAAAATATGGTAATCGAGCGGAATTCTAGCTTTTTGGCTGAAAAACGCAATAAATGAGGAACGATCATGGCAGGGCAGTGACTATGGTTCCTTAGGTCGTATTTGATGGCCCGGAAAATTTTAGGCGATCGGGGTCCTCGGCTCCCGGGACCACTCGGAAGGCTTAAGCAATAGCACACGAAAATATGCAACTCGCGCGGAGTTCTAGTTTTTTGGCCGAAAAATGCAAAGCATTTGGAACGATCATGGTGGGGCGGTTACTATGGTACCTTAGGTCGTATTTGATAGTCCGGAAAAATTTTAGGCGATCGAGGTCCGCGGCTCCCCGGACCACTTGGAAGGCGTGGGTATAGCACATGAAAATATGGGAATCGGGCGTAATTCTAGTTTTTTGGCCGAAAAATGCAAAAAATGAGAAACGATGATGGCGGGGCGGTTACTATGGTTCCTTAGGACGTATTTGACGGCCCGGAAATATTTTAGTCGATCGGGGTCCGGGGGTCCCGGAACCACTTGGAAGGGTGGGCAATAGCACACAAAAATATTGTAATCGGGCGGAATTCTAGTTTTTTGGCTGAAAAACGCGACAAATGAGGAATGATCATGGCTGGGCGGTGACTATGGTTCCTTAGGTCGTATTTGATAGTCCGAAAAATTTTTAGGCGATAGGGGTCCGGAGTTCCCGGGTTCACTTTGAAGGCGTGGGCTATAGGACACGAAAATATGGGAATCGCGCGGAATTCTAGTTTTTTGGCCAAAAACGGAAAAAACTAGGAACGATCATGGCTGGGCGATGACTATGGTTCCTTAGGTCTTATTTGATAGTCCGGAAAATTTTTAGGCTATCGGGGTCCGCGTCTCTTGGGACCACTCGGAATGCGTGGGTATAGCACACGAAAATATGGGAATCGAGCGAAATTCTAGTTGTTTGGCCGAAAAATGCAAAAAATGAGGAACGATCATGGCGGGGCGGATACTATGGTTCCTTAGGTCATATTTGATTGTCCGGAAAATTTTTAGGCGATCGGGGTCCGTTGATCCCGGGACCCCTCGGAAGGCGTGGGCTAAAGCACACGAAAATATGGAATCGCGCGGAATTCTAGTTGTTTGGCCAAAAAACGCAAAAGACTAGGAATGATCATGGCGGGGCGGTGACTATGGTTCCTTAGGTCGTATTTGATAGTCCGGAAAAATTTTAGGCGATCGAGGTCCGCGGCTCCCCGGACCACTTGGAAGGCGTGGGTATAGCACATGAAAATATGGGAATCGGGCGTAATTCTAGTTTTTTGGCCGAAAAATGCAAAAAATGAGAAACGATGATGGCGGGGCGGTTACTATGGTTCCTTAGGACGTATTTGACGGCCCGGAAATATTTTAGTCGATCGGGGTCCGGGGGTCCCGGAACCACTTGGAAGGGTGGGCAATAGCACACAAAAATATTGTAATCGGGCGGAATTCTAGTTTTTTGGCTGAAAAACGCGACAAATGAGGAATGATCATGGCTGGGCGGTGACTATGGTTCCTTAGGTCGTATTTGATAGTCCGAAAAATTTTTAGGCGATAGGGGTCCGGAGTTCCTGGGTTCACTTTGAAGGCGTGGGCTATAGGACACAAAAATATGGGAATCGCGCGGAATTCTAGTTTTTTGGCCAAAAATGGAAAAAACTAGGAACGATCATGGCTGGGCGATGACTATGGTTCCTTAGGTCTTATTTGATAGTCCGGAAAATTTTTAGGCTATCGGGGTCCGCGTCTCTTGGGACCACTCGGAATGCGTGGGTATAGCACACGAAAATATGGGAATCGAGCGAAATTCTAGTTGTTTGGCCGAAAAATGCAAAAAATGAGGAACGATCATGGCGGGGCGGATACTATGGTTCCTTAGGTCATATTTGATAGTCCGGAAAATTTTTAGGCGATCGGGGTCCGTTGATCCCGGGACCCCTCGGAAGGCGTGGGCTAAAGCACACGAAAATATGGAATCGCGCGGAATTCTAGTTGTTTGGCCAAAAAATGCAAAAGACTAGGAATGATCATGGCGGGGCGGTGACTATGGTTCCTTAGGTCGTATTTGATAGTCCGGAAAATTTTTAGTCGATCGGGGTCCGCGGCTCCCCGGACCACTTGGAAGGCGTGGGTATAGCACACGAAAATATTGGAATCGGGCGTAATTCTAGTTTTTTGACCGAAAAATGCAAAACAAGAGAAACGATGATCGCGGGGCGGTTACTATGGTTCCTTAGGTCGTAGTTGACAGCCCGGAAAAATTTTAGGTGATCGGGGTCCGGGGGTCCCGAAACCACTTGGAAGCGTGGGCAATAACACACAAAAATATTGTAATCGGGCGGAATTCTAGTTTTTTGGCCGAAAAACGCAACAAATGAGGAGTGATCATGGCTGGGCGGTGACTATGGTTCCTTAGGTCGTATTTGATAGTCCGTAAAAATTTTAGGCGATAGGGGTCCGGAGTTCCCGGATTCACTTGGAAGGCGTGGGCTATAGGACACGAAAATATGGGAATCGCGCGGAATTCTAGTTTTTTGGCCGAAAAATGCAAAGCATTTGGAACGATCATGGTGGGGCGGTGACTATGGTACCTTAGGTCGTATTTGATAGTCCGGAAAAATTTTAGGCGATCGGGGTCCGCGGCTCCCCGGACCACTTGGAAGGCGTGGGTATAGCACACGAAAATATGGGAATCGGGTGTAATTCTAGTTTTTTGGCCGAAAAATGTAAAAAATGAGAAACGATGATGGCGGGGCGGTTACTATGGTTCCTTAGGACGTATTTGACAGCCCGGAAATATTTTACTCGATCGAGGTCCGGGGGTCCCGGAACCACTTGGAAGGGTGGGCAATAGCACACAAACATATTGTAATCGGGCGGAATTCTAGTTTTTTGGCCGAAAAACACAAAAAATGAGGAATGATCATGGCTGGGCGGTGACTATGGTTCCTTAGGTCGTATTTGATAGTCCGGAAAATTTTTAGGCGATAGGGGTCCGGAGTTCCCAGGTTCACTTTGAAGGCGTGGGCTATAGGACACGAAAATATGGAAATCACGCGGAATTCTAGTTTTTTGGCTGTAAAACGCAAAAGACTAGGAATGATCATGGCGGGGCGGTGACTATGGTTCCTTAGGTCGTATTTGATATTCCGAAAATTGTTTAGGCGATCCGGCTCCGGGGGGCCCGACCCACTCGGAAGGCGTGGGCGATAGTACACAAAAAATATGTGAATCGGGCGGAATTCTAGTTTTTTGGCCAAAAATGCAAAAAATAAGGAACGATCATGCCAAGGCGGTGACTATGGTTCCTTAGGTCCTAATTGATGGCCCGAAATATTTTTAGGCAATCCGAGTCCGGTGGCCCGGCCCACTCGGAAGGCGTGGGGCACACAAAAATATGGTAATCGAGCGGAATTCTAGCTTTTTGGCTGAAAAACGCAATAAATGAGGAACGATCATGGCGGGGCGGTGACTACGGTTCCTTAGGTCGTATTTGATGGCCCAGAAAATTTTAGGCGATCGGGGTCCTCGGCTCCCGGGACCACTCGGAAGGCTTAAGCAATAGCACACGAAAATATGCAACTCGCGCGGAGTTCTAGTTTTTTGGCCGAAAAATGCAAAGCATTTGGAACGATCATGGTGGGGCGGTGACTATGGTACCTTAGGTCGTATTTGATAGTCCGGAAAAATTTTAGGCGATCGAGGTCCGCGGCTCCCCGGACCACTTGGAAGGCGTGGGTATAGCACATGAAAATATGGGAATCGGGCGTAATTCTAGTTTTTTGGCCGAAAAATGCAAAAAATGAGAAACGATGATGGCGGGGCGGTTACTATGGTTCCTTAGGACGTATTTGACGGCCCGGAAATATTTTAGTCGATCGGGGTCCGGGGGTCCCGGAACCACTTGGAAGGGTGGGCAATAGCACACAAAAATATTGTAAACGGGCGGAATTCTAGTTTTTTGGCCGAAAAACGCGACAAATGAGGAATGATCATGGCTGGGCGGTGACTATGGTTCCTTAGGTCGTATTTGATAGTCCGTAAAAATTTTAGGCGATAGTGGTCCGAAGTTCCCGGGTTCACTTTGAAGGCGTGGGCTATAGGACACGAAAATATGGAAATCACGCGGAATTCTAGTTTTTTGGCTGAAAAACACAAAAGACTAGGAATGATCATGGCGGGGCGGTGACTATGGTTACTTAGGTCGTATTTGATAGTCCGAAAATTTTTTAGGCAATCCGGCTCCGGGGGGCCCGACCCACTCGGAAGGCGTGGGCGATAGCACACAAAAAATATGTGAATCGGGCGGAATTCTAGTTTTTTGGCCAAAAATGCAAAAAATGAGGAACGATCATGGCAAGGCGGTGACTATGGTTCCTTAGGTCCTACTTGATGGCCCGAAATATTTTTAGGCGTTCCGAGTCCGGTGGCCCGGCCCACTCGGAAGGCGTGGGGCACACAAAAATATGGTAATCTGGCGGAATTCTAGTTTTTTGGCCACACAACGCAACAAATGAGGAGTGATCATGGCTGGGCGGTGAATATGGTTCCTTAGGTCGTATTTGATAGTCCGTAAAAATTTTAGGCGATAGGGGTCCTCGGCTCCCGGGACCACTCGGAAGGCGTGGGCTATAGGACACAAAAATATGGGAATCTCGCGGAATTCTAGTTTTTTGGCCAAAAAATGCAAAGCATTTGGAACGATCATGGTGGGGCGGTGACTATGGTACCTTAGGTCGTATTTGATAGTCCGGAAAAATTTTAGGCGATCGGGGTCCGCGGCTCCCCGGATCACTTGGAAGGCGTGGGTATAGCACACGAAAATATGGGAATCGTGCGTAATTCTAGTTTTTTGGCAGAAAAATGCAAAAAATGAGAAACGATGATGGCGGGGCAGTTACTATGGTTCCTTAGGACGTATTTGACGGCCCGAAAATATTTTAGTCGATCGGGGTCCGGGGGTCCCGGAACCACTTGGAAGGGTGGGCAATAGCACACAAAAATATTGTAATCGGGCGGAATTCTAGTTTTTTCGCCGAAAAACGCAACAAATGAGGAATGATCATGGCTGGGCAGTGACTATGGTTCCTTAGGTCGTATTTGATAGTCCGGAAAATTTTTAGGCGATAGGGGTTCGGGGTTCCCGGGTTCACTTTGAAGGCGTGGGCTATAGGACACGAAAATATGGGAATCGCGCGGAATTCTAGTTTTTTGGCCAAAAATGGAAAAAACTAGGAACGATCATGGCTGGGCGGTGACTATGGTTCCTTAGTTCTTATTTGATAGTCCGAAAAAATTTTAGGCTATCGGGGTCCGCGTCTCTTGGGACCACTCGGAATGTGTGGGTATAGCACACGAAAATATGGGAATCGAGCGAAATTCTAGTTGTTTGGCCGAAAAATGCAAAAAATGAGGAACGATCATGGCGGGGCGGATACTATGGTTCCTTAGGTCATATTTGATAGTCCGGAAAATTTTTAGGCGATCGGGGTCCGGTGGTCTCGGGACCCCTCGGAAGGCGTGGGCTATAACACACACAAATATGGGAATCGCACGGAATTCTAGTTGTTTGGCCGAAAAATGCAAAAAATAAGGAACGATCATGGCAGGGCGGATAATATGGTTCCTTAGGTCGTATTTGATTGTCCGGAAAAATTTTAGGCGATCGGGGTCCGCGAGTCTTGGGACCACTCGGAATGCGTGGGTATAGCACACGAAAATATGGGAATCGGGCGAAATTCTAGGTCTTTTTCAGTAACATGCAAAAAATGTGGAAAGATCTTGGCAGGGCGGTGACTATGGTTCCTTTGGTCTTATTTGATAGTCCGGAAAAATATTAGGCGTTAGGGGTCCGGAGGTCCCGGGACCACTCGGAAGGCGTGGGCTATAACACACAAAAATATGGGAATCGCGCGGAATTCTAGTTGTTTGGCCGAAAAACGCAAAAAGTGAGGAATGATCATGGCGGGGCGGATACTATGGTTCCTTAGGTCGTATTTGATAGTCCGGAAAAATTTTAGGCGATAGGGGTCAGGTGGTCGCGGGACCACTCGGAAGGCGTGGGCTATAACACACAAAAATATGGGAATCGCGCGGAATTCTTGTTGTTTGGCCAAAAAACACAAAAAATGAGGAACGATCATGGCGGGGTGGTCACTATGGTTCCTTAGGTCGTATTTGATGGCCCGGAAATTTTTTAGGCGATCGGGGTTTGGGGTTCCCGGGACCCCTTGGAAGGCGTGGGCTAGAGCACACGAAAATATGGAAATCACGCAGATTTCTAGTTTTTGGCTGAAAAACGCAAAAGACTTGGAACGATCATGGCTGGGCGGTAACTATGGTTCCTTAGGTCTTATTTGATAGTCCGGAAAATTTTTAGGCGATCCGGCTCCGGGGGGCCAGACCCACTCGGAAGGCGTGGGCGATAGCACACAAAAAATATGTGAATCGGGCGGAATTCTAGTTGTTTGGCCAAAAATGCAAAAAATGAGGAACGATCATGGCGAGGCGGTGACTATGGTTCCTTAGGTCCTACTTGATGGCCCGAAATATTTTTAGGCGATCCGAGTCCGGTGGCCCGGCCCACTCGGAAGGCGTGGGGCACACAAAAATATGGTAATCGAGCGGAATTCTAGCTTTTTGGCTGAAAAACGCAATAAATGAGGAACGATCATGGCGGGGCGGTGACTATGGTTCCTTAGGTCGTATTTGATGGCCCGGAAAATTTTAGGCGATCGGGGTCCTCGGCTCCCGGGACCACTCGGAAGGCGTAAGCAATAGCACACTAAAATATGCAAATCGCGCGGAGTTCTAGTTTTTTCGCCGAAAAATGCAAAGCATTTGGAACGATCATGGTGGGGTGGTGACTATGGTACCTTAGGTCGTATTTGATAGTCCGGAAAAATTTTAGGCGATTGGGGTCCGCGGCTCCCCGGACCACTTGGAAGGCGTGGGTATAGCACACGAAAATATGGGAATCGGGCTTAATTCTAGTTTTTTGGCCGAAAAATGCAAAAAATGAGAAACGATGATGGCGGGGCGGTTACTATGGTTCCTTAGGACGTATTTGATGGCCCGGAAATATTTTAGTCGATCGGGGTCCGGGGGTCCCGGAACCACTTGGAAGGGTGGGCAATAGCACACAAAAATATTGTAATCGGGCGGAATTCTAGTTTTTGGCCGAAAAACGCAACAAATGAGGAATGATCATGGCTGGGCGGTGACTATGGTTCCTTAGGTCGTATTTGATAGTCCGGAAAATTTTTAGGCGATAGGGGTCCGGAGTTCCCGGGTTCACTTTGAAGGCGTGGGCTATAGGACACGAAAATATGGGAATCGCGCGGAATTCTAGTTTTTTGGCCAGAAACGAAAAAAACTAGGAACGATCATGGCTGGGCGGTGACTATGGTTCCTTAGGTCTTATTTGATAGTCCGGAAAAATTTTAGGCTATCGGGGTCCGCGTCTCTTGGGACTACTCGGAATGCGTGGGTATAGCACACGAAAATATGGGAATCGGGCGAAATTCTAGTTGTTTGGCCGAAAAATTCAAAAAATGAGGAACGATCATGGCGGGGCGGATACTATGGTTCCTTAGGTCATATTTGATAGTCCGGAAAATTTTTAGGCGATCGGGGTCCGGTGGTCCCGGGACCCCTCGGAAGGCGTGGGCTAAAGCACAAGAAAATATGGAATCGCGCGGAATTCTAGTTGTTTGGCCGAAAAATGCAAAAGACTAGGAATGATCATGGCGGGGCGGTGACTATGGTTCCTTAGGTCGTATTTGATAGTCCGGAAAATTTTTAGGCGATCCGGCTCCGTGGAGCCCGACCCACTCGGAAGGCGTGGGCGCGCACACAAAAATATGGGAATCGGGCGGAATTCAAGTTTTTTGGCCAAAAAATGCAAAAAATGAGGAACGATCATGGCGAGGCGGTGACTATGGTTCCTTAGGTCATATTTGATGGCCCGAAAAATTTTAGGCGATCGGGGTCCACGACTCCCGGGACCACTCGGAAGGCGTAAGCTATAGCACACGAAAATATGCAAATCGCACGGAGTTCTAGTTTTTTGGCCGAAAAATGCAAAGCATTTGGAAAGATCATGGTGGGGCGGTGACTATGGTACCTTAGGTCGTATTTGATAGTCCGGAAAAATTTTAGGCAATCGGGGTCTGCGGCTCCCCTGACCAATTTGGAAGGCGTGGGTATAGCACACGAAAATATGGGAATCGGGCGTAATTCTAGTTTTTTGGTCGAAAAATGCAAAAAATGAGAAACGATGATGGCAGTGCGGTTACTATGGTTCCTTAGGTCGTATTTGACGGCCCGGAAAAATTTTAGTCGATCGGGGTCCGGGGGTCCCGGAACTACTTGGAAGGGTGGGCAATAGCACACAAAAATATTGTAATCGGGCGGAATTCTAGTTTTTTGGCCGAAACACACAACAAATGAGGAATGATCATGGCTGGGCGGTGACTATGGTTCCTTAGGTCGTATTTGATAGTCCGGAAAAATTTTAGGTGATAGGGGTCCGGAGTTCCCGGGTTCACTTGGAAGGCGTGGGCTATAGGACACGAAAATATGGGAATCGAGCGGAATTCTAGTTTTTTGAGCGAAAAACAGAAAAAACTAGGAATGATCATGGCTGGGCGGTGACTATGGTTCCTTAGGACTTATTTGATAGTTCGGAAAAATTTTAGGCGATCGGGGTCCGCGGCTCTTGGGCCCACTCGGAAGGCGTGGGCGATAGCACACAAAAATATGGTAATCGAGCGGAATTCTAGTTTTTTTTCAGTAACATGCAAAAATGTGGAAAGATCTTGGCAGGGCAGTGACTATGGTTCCTTTGGTCTTATTTGATAGTCCGAAAAAATATTAGGCGATAGGGGTCCGGAGGTCCCGGGACCACTCGGAAGGCGGGGCAGTGACTATGGTTCCTTCGGTCGTATTTGATAGTCCGGAAAATTTTTAGGCGATCCGGCTCCGGGGGGCCCGACCCACTCGGAAGGCATGGGCGATAGCACACAAAAATATGGGAATCGGGCGGAATTCTAGTTTTTTGGCCAAAATTGCAAAAAATGAGGAACGATCATGGCGAGGCGGTGACTATGGTTCCTTAGGTCCTAATTGATGGCCCAAAATTTTTTTAGGCGATCTGAGTCCGGCAGCCCGGCCCACTCGGAAGGCATGGGAAATAGCACACAAAAATATGGTAATCGAGCGAAATTCTAGTTTTTTGGCCGAAAAATGCAATAAATGAGGAACGATCATGGCGGGGCAGTGACTATGGTTCCTTAGGTCTTATTTGATAGTCCAGAAAAATTTTAGGCGATAGGGGTCAGGAGGTCCCGGGACCACTCGGAAGGCGTGTAACATACAAAAATATGGGAATCGCGCGGAATTCTAGTTGTTTGGCCGAAAAACGCAAAAAATGAGGAACGATCATGGCAGGGTGGTTACTATGGCTCCTTAAGTCGTATTTGATGGTCCGAAAAATTTTTAGGCGATCGGGGTTCGGGGTTCCCGGGACCCCTTGGAAGGCGTGGGCTAAAGCACACGAAAATATGGAAATCGCGCGGAATTCTAGTTTTTTGGCTGAAAAACGCAAAAGACTAGGAACGATCATGGCGGGGCGATGACTATGGTTCCTTAGGTCGTATTTGATAGTCCGAAAAATTTTTAGGGGATCCGGCTCCGGGGGGCCCGACCCACTCGGAAGGCGTGGGCGATAGCACACAAAAATATGGGAATCAGGTGGAATTCTATTTTTTTGGCCAAAAAATGCAAAAAATGAGGAATGATCATGGCGAGGCGGTGACTATGGTTCCTTAGGTCCTAATTGATGGCCCAAAAATTTTTCAGGTGATCCGAGTCCGGCGGCCCGGCCCACTCGGAAGGCGTGGGCTAGCACACAAAAATATGGTAATCGAGCGGAATTCTAGTTTTTTGGCCGAAAAACACAATAAATGAGGAACGATCATGGCGGGGCGATGACTATGGTTCCTTAGGTCGTATTTTATGGCCCGAAATTTTTTTAGGCGATCGGGGTTCGGGGTTCCCGGGACCCCTTGGAAGGCGTGGGCTAAAGCACACGAAAATATGGAAATCGCGTGGAATTCTAGTTTTTTGGCTGAAAAATGCAAAAGACTAGGAACGATCGTGGCGGGGCGGTGATTATGGTTCCTTAGGTCGTATTTGATAGTCCGGAAAATTTTTAGGGGATCCGGCTCCGGGGGGCCCGACCCACTCGGAAGGCGTGGGCGATAGCACACAAAAATATGGGAATCAGGTGGAATTCTATTTTTTTGGCCAAAAAATGCAAAAAATGAGGAATGATCATGGCGAGGCGGTGACTATGGTTCCTTAGGTCCTAATTGATGGCCCAAAATTTTTTCAGGTGATCCGAGTCAGGCGGCCCGGCCCACTCGGAAGGCGTGGGCTAGCACACAAAAATATGGTAATCGAGCGGAATTCTAGTTTTTTGGCCGAAAAACACAATAAATGAGAAACGATCATGGCGGGGCGATGACTATGGTTCCTTAGGTCGTATTGGATGGCCCAGAAAATTTTAGGCGATCGGGGTCCACGGCTCCCGGGACCACTCGGAAGGCGTAAGCTATTGCACACGAAAATATGCAAATCGCGCGGAGTTCCAGTTTTTTGGCCGAAAAATGCAAAGCATTTGGAACAATCATTGTGGGGCGGTGACTATGGTACCTTAGGTCGTATTTGATAGTCTGGAAAAATTTTAGGCGATCGGGATCCGCGGCTCCCTGGACCACTGGGAAGTCGTGGGTATAGCACACGAAAATATGGGAATCGGGCGTAATTCTAGTTTTTTTGCCGAAAAATGCAAAAAATGAGAAACGATGATCGCGGGGCGGTTACTATGGTTCCTTGGGTCGTATTTGACGGCCCGGAAAATTTTTAGGCGATCGGGGTCCGGGGGTCCCGGAACCACTTGGAAGGGTGGGCAATAGCACACAAAAATATTGTAATCGGGCGGAATTCTAGTTTTTTGGCCGAAACACGCAACAAATGAGGAATGATCATGGCTGGGCGGTGACTATGGTTCCCTAGGTCGTATTTGATAGTACGGAAAAATTTTAGGCGATAGGGGTCCGGAGTTCCCGGATTCCTTGTAAGGCGTGGGCTATAGGACACGAAAATACGGGAATCGAGCGTAATTCTAGTTTTTTGGCCGAAAAATGGAAAAACTAGGAACGATCATGGCTGGGCGGTGACTATGGTTCCTTAGGACTTATTTGATAGTCCGGAAAAATTTTAGGCGATCGGGGTCCGCGGCTCTTGGGAGCACTCGGAATGCGTGGGTATAGCACACGAAAATATGGGAATCTGGCGAAATTCTAGTTGTTTGGCCGAAAAACGCAAAACATGAGGAACGATCATGGCGGGGTGGTTACTATGGTTCCTTAGGTCGTATTTGATGGCCCGGAAAATTTTTAGGTGATCGGGGTTCGGGGTTCCCGGCACCCCTTTGAAGGCGTGGTCTAAAGCATACGAAAATATGGAAATCGCGCAGAATTCTAGTTTTTTGGCTGAAAAACGCAAAAGACTAGGAACGATCATGGCGGGGCGGTGACTATGGTTCCTTAGGTCATATTTGATAGTCCGGAAAATTTTTAGGCGATCCGGCTCCGAGGGCCCCGACCCACTCGGAAGGCGTGGGCGATAGCACACAAAAATATGGGAATCAGGCGGAATTCTCGTTTTATGGCCAAAATTTGCAAAAAGTGAGGAACGAACATGGCGAGGCGATGACTATGGTTCCTTAGGTCTTAATTGATGGCCCGAAATTTTTTTAGTCGATCCGAGTCTAGCGGCCCGGCCCACTCGGAAGGCGTGGGCAATAGCACACAAAAATATGGTAATCGAGCGGAATTCTAGTTTTTTGGCCGAAAAACGCAATAAATGAGGAACGATCATGGCGGGGCGGTGACTATAGTTCTTTAGGTCGTATTTGATGACCCGAAAAATTTTAGGAGATTGGGGTCCACGACTCCCGGGACCACTCGGAAGGCGTAAGCCATAGCACACGAAAATATGCAAATCGCGCGGAATTCTAGTTTTTTGGCCGAAAAATGCAAAGCATTTGGAATGATCATGGTGGGGCGGTGACTATGGTACCTTAGGTCGTATTTGATAGTACGGAAAAATGTTAGGCGATCGGAGTCTGCGGCTCCCCGGACCACTTGGAAGGCGTGGGTATAGCACACGAAAATATGGGAATCGGGCGTAATTCAAGTATTTTGGCCGAAAAATGCAAAAAATGAGAAACGATGATGGCGGGGCGGTTACTATGGTTCCTTAGGTCGTATTTGACGGCCCGGAAAAATTTTAGGCGATCGGGATCCGGGGGTCCCGGAACCACTGGGAAGGGTGGGCAATAGCACACAAAAATATGTAATCGGGCGGAATTCTAGTTTTTTGGCCGAAAAACGCAACAAATGAGGAATGATCATGGCTGGGCGGTGACTATGGTTCCTTAGGTCGTATTTGATAGTCCGGAAAATTTTTAGGCGATCCGGCTCCGGGGGGCCCGACCCACTCGGAAGGCATGCGCAATAGCACACAAAAATATGAGAATCGGGCGGAATTCTAGTTGTTTGGCCAAAAAATGCAAAAAATGAGGAACGATTATAGCGAGGCAGTGACTATGGTTCCTTAGGTCCTAATTGATGGCCCAAAAAATTTTTAGGCGATCCGAGTCCGGCGGCCCGGCCCACTCGGAAGGCGTGGGCAATAGCACACAAAAATATGGTAATCGAGCGGAATTCTAGTTTTTTGGCCGAAAAACGCAATAAATGAGGAACGATCTTGACGAGGCGGTGACTATGGTTCCTTAGGTCGTATTTGATGGCCCGGAAAATTTTAGGCGATCGGGGTCCATGGCTCCCGGGACCACTCGGAAGGCGTAAGCTATAGCACACGAAAATATGCAAATCGCGCGGAGTTCTAGTTTTTTGGCCGAAAAATGCAAAGCATTTGGAACGATCATGGTGGGGCGATGACTATGGTACCTTAGGTCGTATTTGATAGTCCGGAAAATTTTTAGGCGATCGGGGTCCGCGGTTCCCTGGACCACTTGGAAGGCGTGGGTATAGCACACGATAATATGGGAATCAGGCGTAATTCTAGTTTTTTGGCCGAAAAATGCAAAAAATGAGAAACGATGATGGTGGGGCGGTTACTATGGTTCCTTAGGTCGTATTTGACAGCCCAGAAAAATTTTAGGCGATTGGGGTCCGGGGGTCCCGGAACCACTGGGAAGGGTGGGCAATAGCACACAAAAATATTGTAATCGGGCGGAATTCTAGTTTTTTGGCCGAAAAACGCAACAAAAGAGGAATGATCATGGCTGGGCGGTGACTATGGTTCCTTAGGTCGTATTTGATAGTCCGGAAAAATTTTAGGCGATAGGGGTCCTGAGGTCCCGGGACCACTCGGAAGGTGTGGGCTATAACAACCAAAAATAAGGGAATCGCGCGGAATTCTAGTTGTTATGCCGAAAAACGCAAAGAATAAGGAACGATCATGGCTGGGCAGTGACTATGGTTCCTTAGGTTTTATTTGATAGTCCGGAAAAGTTTTAGGCGATAGGGGTCCGGAGACCCGGATCCACTTGTAAGGCGTGGGTATAACACACGAAAATATGGGAATCGGGCGGAATTCTAGTTGTTTGGCCGAAAAATGCAAAAAATGAGAAACGATCATGGCGGGGTGGATACTATGGTTTCTTAGGTCGTATTTGAGAGTCCGGAAAATTTTTAGGCGATAGGGGTCAGGAGGTCCCAGGACCACTCGGAAGGCGTGGGCTATAACACACAAAAATATGGGAATCGCGCGGAATTCTAGTTGTTTGGCCGAAAAACGCAAAAAATGAGGAACAATCATGGCGGGGTGGTTACTATGGTTCCTTAGGTCCTAATTGATGGCCCGAAAAATTTTTAGGCGATCCGAGTCCGGCGGCCCGGCCCACTCGGAAGGTGTGGGCAATAGCACACAAAAATATGGTAATCGAGCGGAATTCTAGTTTTTTGGCCAAAAAATGCAATAAATGAGGAACGATAATGGCGGGGCGGTGACTATGATTCCTTAGGTTGTATTTGATGGCCCGGAAAATTTTAGGCGATCGGGGTCCATGGCTCCCAGGACCACTCGGAAGGTGTAAGCTATAGCATACTAAAATATGCAAATCGCGCGGAGTTCTAGTTTTTTGGCCGAAAAATGCAAAGCATTTGGAACGATCATGA
Source organism: Nicotiana tomentosiformis (assembly GCF_000390325.3). NCBI lineage: Eukaryota > Viridiplantae > Streptophyta > Magnoliopsida > Solanales > Solanaceae > Nicotiana > Nicotiana tomentosiformis. The sequence continues at coordinate 489,296 of NW_027174584.1, forward strand.
TGGGGCGGTGACTTTGGTACCTTAGGTCGTATTTGATAGTACGGAAAAATTTTAGGCGATCGGGGTCCACGGCTTCCCGGACCACTTGGAAGGCGTGGGTATAGCACACGAAAATATGGGAATCGGGTGTAATTCTAGTTTTTTGGCCGAAAAATGCAAAAAATGAGAAACGATGATGGTGTGGTGGTTACTATGGTTCCTTAGGTCGTATTTGACAGCCCGGAAAAAATTTAGGCGATCGGGGTCCGGGGGTCCCGGAACCACTGGGAAGGGTGGGCAATAGCACACAAAAATATTGTAATCGGGCGGAATTCTAGTTTTTTGGCCGAAAAATGCAACAAATGAGGAATGATCATGGCTGGGCGGTGACTATGGTTCCTTAGGTCGTATTTGATAGTCCGGAAAAATTTTAGGCGATAGGGGTCCTGAGGTCCCGGGACCACTCGGAAGGTGTGGGCTATAACACACAAAAATATGGGAATCGCGCTGAATTCTAGTTGTTTGGCCGAAAAACGCAAAAACTAAGGAACGATCATGGCTGGGCGGTGACTATGGTTCCTTAGGTTTTATTTGATAGTCCGGAAAAATTTTAGGCGATAGGTGTCCGGAGACCTGGGACCACTTGTAAGGCGAGGGTATAGCACACAAAAATATGGGAATCGGGCACAATTCTAGTTGTTTAGCCGAAAAATGAAAAAAATGAGAAACGATCATTGCGGGAAGGTGACTATGGTTCCTTAGGTCTTATTTGATAGTCCGAAATTTTTTTTAGGTGATCCGAGTGCGGGGGGCACGGCCCACTCGGAAGGCGTGGGCTATAGCACACGAAAATATGGGAATCGCTGGGAATCCTAGTGGTTTGGCCGAAAAACGCAAAATATAAGGAACGATCATGGCGGGGCGGATACTATGGTTCCTTAGGTCATATTTAATTGCCCGGAAAAATTTTAGGCGATCAGAGTCCGCGGCTCTTGGGACCACTCGGAATGCGTGGGTATAGCACACGAAAATATGGTAATCGGGTGAAATTCTAGGTCTTTTTCAGTAACATGCAAAAAATATGGAAAGATCTTGGCAGGGCGGTGACTATGGTTCCTTTGGTCTTATTTGATAGTCCGGAAAAATATTAGGCGATAGGGGTCTGGAGGTCCCGGGACCACTCGGAAGGCATGGGCTATAACACACAAAAATATGGGAATCGCGCGGAATTCTAGTTGTTTGGCCGAGAAATGCAAAAAATGAGGAACGATCATAGCGGGGCGGATACTATGGTTCCTTAGGTTGTATTTGATAGTCCGGAAAAATTTTAGGCGATAGGGGTCAGGAGGTCCCGGGACCACTCGGAAGGTGTGGGCTATAACACACAAAAATATGGGAATCGTGCGGAATTCTAGTTGTTTGGACGAAAAATGCAAAAAATGAGGAACGATAATGGCGAGGTGGTTACTATGGTTCCTTAGGTCGTATTTGACGGCCCGAAAAAGTTTTAGGCGATCGGGGTTCGGGGTTCCCGGGACCCCTTGGAAGGCGTGGGCTAAAGCACACGAAAATTTGGAAATCGCGCGGAATTCTAGTTTTTTGGCTGAAAAACGCAAAAGACTAGGAACGATCATGGCGTGGTGGTGACTATGGTTCCTTAGGTCGTATTTGATAGTCCGGAAAATTTTTAGGTGATCCGGCTCCAGGGGGCCCGACCCACTCGGAAGGCGTGGGCGATAGCACACAAAAATATGAGAATCGGGCGGAATTCTAGTTTTTTGGCCAAAAAATGCAAAAAATGTGGAACGATCACCGCGAGGCGGTGACTATGGTTCCTTAGGTCGTATTTGATTTCCCGGAAAATTTTAGGCGATCGGGGTCCACGGCTCCCGGGACCACTCGGAAGGCGTAAGCTATAGCACACGAAAATATGCAAATCGCGCGGAGTTCTAGTTTTTTGGCTGAAAAATGCAAAGCATTTGGAACGATCATGGTGGGGTGGTGACTATGGTACCTTAGGTCGTATTTGATAGTCCGGAAAAATTTTAGGCGATCGGGGTCCGCGGCTTCCCGGACCACTTGGAAGGCGTGGGTATAGCACACAAAAATATGGGAATTGGGCGTAATTCTAGTTTTTTGGCCGAAAAATGCAAAAAATGAGAAACGATGATGGCGGGGCGGTTACTATGGTTCCTTAGGTCGTATTTGATGGCCCGGAAAAATTTTAGGCGATCGGGGTCCACGGCTCCCGGGACCACTCGCAAGGCATAAGCTATAGCACACGAAAATATGCAAATCGCGCGGAGTTCTAGTTTTTTGGCCGAAAAATGCAAAGCATTTGGAACGATCATGGTGGGGCGTGGACTATGGTACCTTAGGTCGTATTTAATAGTCCGAAAAAATTTTAGGCGATCGGGGTCCGCGGCTCCCAGACCACTTGGAAGGCGTGAGTATAGCACACGAAATATGGGAATCGGGCATAATTCTAGTTTTTTGGCCTAAAAACGCAACAAATGAGGAATGATCATGGCTGGGCGGTGACTATGGTTCCTTAGGTCGTATTTGATAGTCCGGAAAAATTTTAGGCGATAGGGGTCCGAAGTTCCCGGGTTCACTTGGAAGGCGTGGGCTATTATAGCACACAAAAATATGGGAATCGTTCGGAATTCTAGTTGTTTGGCCGAAAAATAGGAACGATGATGGCTGGGCGGTGACAATGGTTCCTTAGGTCTTACTTGATAGTCCGGAAAAATTTTAGTTGATCGGGGTCCGCGGCTCTTGGGACCACTCGGAATGCGTGGGTATAGCACACGAAAATATGGGAATCAGGTGAAATTCTAGTTGTTTAGCCGAAAAACGCAAAAAATGAGGAAAGATAATGGCGGGGTGGTTACTATGGTTCCTTAGGTCATATTTGATGCCCCGGAAAATTTGTAGGCGATCAGGGTTCGGGGTTCCCAGGACCCCTTTGAAGGCGTGGGCTAAAGCACACGAAAATATGGAAATCGCGCGGAATTCTAGTTTTTTGGCTGAAAAACGCAAAAGACTAGGAACGATCATGGCGGGGCGGTGACTATGGTTCCTTAGGTCGTATTTGATAATCCGGAAAATTTTTAGGCGATCCGGCTCCGGGGTCCCGACCCACTCGGAAGGCGTGGGCGATAGCACACAAAAATATGGGAATCGGGCGGAATTCTCGTTTTTTGGCCAAAAAATGCACAAAATGAGGAACGATCATGGCGAGGCAGTGACTATGGTTCCTTAGGTCCTAATTGATGGCCCGAAAAGTTTTTAGGCGATCCGAGTCCGGCGGCCCGGCCCACTCGGAAGGCGTGGGCAATAGCACACAAAAATATGGTATTCGAGCGGAATTCTAGTTTTTTGGCCGAAAAATGCAATAAATGAGGAACAATCATGGTGGGGCGGTGACTATGGTTCCTTAGGTCGTATTTGATGGCCCGGAAAACTTTAGGCGATCGGGGTCCACAGCTCCCGGGACTACTCGGAAGCCGAAAGCTATAGCACACTAAAATATGCAAATCGCGCGGAGTTCTAGTTTTTTGGCCAAAAAATGCAAAGCATTTGGAACGATCATGGTGGGGCGGGGACTATGGTACCTTAGGTCGTACTTGATAGTCCGGAAAAATTTTAGGCGATCGGGGTCCGCGGCTCCCCGGACCACTTGGAAGGCGTGGGTATAGCACACGAAAATATGGGAATCGGGCATAATTCTAGTTTTTTGGCCAAAAAATGCAAAAAATGAGAAACGATGATGGCGGGGCGGTTACTATGGTTCCTTAGGTCATATTTGACGGCCCGGAAAAATTTTAGGTGATCGGGGTCCGGGGGTCCCGGAACCACTTGGAAGGGTGGGCAATAGCACACAAAAATATTGTAATCGAGGCGGAATTCTAGTTTTTTGGCCGAAAAATGCAACAAATGAGGAATGATCATGGCTGGGCGGTGACTATGGTTCCTTAGGTCGTATTTGATAGTCCGGAAAAATTTTAGGAGATTGGGGTCCAGAGTTCCCGGGTTCACTTGGAAGGTGTGGGCTATAGGACACTAAAATATGGGAATCGCGCGGAATTCTAGTTGTTTCGCCGAAAAACGCAAAAAATAAGGAACGATCATGGCTAGGCGGTGACTATGGTTCCTTAGGTCTTATTTGATAGTCCGGAAAAAATTTAGGCAATAGAGGTCCGGAGACCCGGGACCACTTGTAAGGCGTGGGTATAGCACACGAAAATATGGGAATCGGGCGGAATTCTAGTTGTTTGGCCGAAAAATGCAAAAAAATGAGAAACGATCATGGCGGGAAGGTGAATATGGTTCCTTAGGTCTTATTTGATGGCCCAAAAACTTTTTAGGTGGTCCGAGTGCCGGGGGCATGGCCCACTCGGAAGGCGTGGGCTATAGCACAGGAAAATATGGGAATCGCGCGGAATTCTAGTTGTTTGGCCGAAAAACGCAAAAAATAAGGAACGATCATGGCGGGGCGGATACTATGGTTCCTTAGGTCGTATTTGATTGCCCGGATAAATTTTGGGCGATCGTGGTCTGCGGCTCTTGGGACCACTCGAAATGCGTAGGTATAGCACACTAAAATATGGGAATCGGGCATAATTCTAAGTCTTATTCAGTAACATGCAAAAAATGTGGAAAGCTCTTGGCAGGGCGGTGAATATGGTTCCATTGGTCTTATTTGATAGTCCGGAAAAATATTAGGCGATAGGGGTCCGGAGGTCCCGGGACCACTCGGAAGGCGTGGGCTATAACACACAAAAATATGGGAATCACGCGAAATTCTAGTTGTTTGGCCGAAAAACGCAAAAAATGAGGAACGATCATGGCGGGGCGGATACTATGGTTCCTTAGGTCGTATTTGATTGTCCGGAAAAATTTTAGGCGATAGGGGTCTGGAGGTCCCGGGACCACTCGGAAGGCGTGGGCTATAACACACAAAAATATGGGAATCGTGCGTAAATTCTAGTTGTTTGGCCGAAAAATGCAAAAAAAGAGGAACAATCATGGAGGGGTGGTTACTATGGTTCCTTAGGTTGTATTTGATGGCCCGAAATATTTTAAGGAGATCGGGGTTCGGGGTTCCCGGGACCCCTTGGAAGGCGTGGGCTAAAGCACACGAAAATATGGAAATCGCGCGGAATTCTAGTTTTTTGGCTGAAAAATGCGAAAGAATAGGAACGATCATGGTGGGGCGGTGACTATGGTTCCTTAGGTAGTATTTGAAAGTCCGAAAAATTTTTAGGCGATCCGGCTCCGGGGGGCCTGACCCACTCGGAAGGCGTGGGCGATAGCACACAAAAATATGGTAATCGGGCTGAATTCTCATTTTTTGGCCAAAAAATGCAAAAAATAAGGAACGATCATGGCGAGGCGGTGACTATGGTTCCTTAGGTCCTAATTGATGGCCCGAAAAGTGTTTAGGCGATCCGAGTCCGGCGGCCCGGCCCACTCGGAAGGCGTGGGCAATAGCACAAAAAAATATGGTAATCGAGCGGAATTCTAGTTTTTTAGCCGAAAAAGGCAATAAATGAGGAACGATCATGGCGGGGCGGTGACTATGGTTCCTTAGGTCGTATTTGATGGCCCCGAAAATTTTTAGGCGATCGGGGTCCACGGCTCCCGGGACCACTCGGAAGGCGTAAGCTATAGCACACGAAAATATGCAAATCGCGCGGAGTTCTAGTTTTTTGGCCGAAAACTGCAAAGCATTTGGAACAATCATGGTGGGGCGGGGACTATGGTACCTTAGGTCGTATTTGATATTCCGGAAAAATTTTAGGCGATCGGGGTCCGCGGCTCACTGGACCACTTGGAAGGCGTGGGTATAGCACACGAAAATATGGGAATCGGGCATAATTCTAGTTTTTTGGCCAAAAAATGCAAAAAATGAGAAACGATGATGGCGGGGCGGTTACTATGGTTCCTTAGGTCGTAATTGACTGCCTGGAAAACTTTTAGGCGATCGGGGTCCGGGGGTCCCGGAACCACTTGGAAGGGTGGGCAATAGCACACAAACATATTGTAATCGGGTGGAATTCTAGTTTTTGGCCGAAAAACGCAACGAATGAGGAATGATCATGGCTGGGTGGTGACTATGGTTCCTTAGGTGGTATTTGATAGTCCGGAAAAATTTTAGGCGATAGGGGTCCGGAGTTCCCGGGTTCACTTGGAAGGCGTGGGCTATAGGACACGAAAATATGGGAATCGCGCGGAATTCTAGTTTTTTGACCGAAAAACGGAAAAAACTAGGAACGATCATGGCTGGGCGGTGACTATGGTTCCTTAGGTCTTATTTGATATTCCGGAAAATTTTTAGGCGATCGGGGTCCGCGGCTCTTGGGACCACTCGGAATGCGTGGGTATAGCACACGAAAATATGGGAATCGGGCGAAATTCTAGTTGTTTGGCCGAAAAACGCAAAAAATGAGGAACGATCATGGCGGGGTGGTTACTATGGTTCCTTAGGTCGTATTTGATGGCCCGGAAAATTTGTAGGCGATCGGGGTTCGGGGTTCCCGGGACCCCTTTGAAGGCGTGGGCTAAAGCACACGAAAATATGGAAATCGCGCGGAATTCTAGTTTTTTGGCTGAAAAACGCAAAAGACTAGGAACGATCATGGCGGGGCGGTGACTATGGTTCCTTAGGTCGTATTTGATAGTCCGGAAAATTTTTAGGCAATCCGGCTCCGGGGGGCCCGACCCACTCGGAAGGCGTGGGCAATAGCACACAAAAATATGGTAATCGAGCGGAATTCTAGTTTTTTGGCCGAAAAATGCAATAAATGAGGAACGATCATGGCGGGGAGCTGACTATGGTTCCTTAGGTCGTATTTGATGGCCAGGAAAATTTTAGGCGATCGGGGTCCACGGCTCCCGGGACCACTCGGAAGGCGTAAGCTTTAGCACACTAAAATATGCAAATCGCGCGGAGTTCTAGTTTTTAGGCCAAAAAATGCAAAGCATTTGGAACGATCATGGTGGGGCGGTGACTATGGTACCTTAGGTCGTATTTGATAGTCCGGAAAAATTTTAGGCGATCGGGGTCCGTAGCTCCCCGGACCACTTGGAAGGCGTGGGTATAGCACACGAAAATATGGGAATCGGGCATAATTCTAGTTTTTTGGCCGAAAAATGCAAAAAATGAGAAACGATGATGGCGGGGCGATTACTATGGTTCCTTAGGTCGTATTTGACGGCCCGGAAAAATTTTAGGCGATCGGGGTCCGGGGGTCCCAGAACCACTTGGAAGGGTGGGCAATAGCACACAAAAATATTGTAATAGGGCGAAATTCTAGTTTTTGCCGAAAAACGCAACAAATGAGGAATGATCATGGCTGGGCGGTGACTATGGTTCTTTAGGTCGTATTTGATAGTCCGGAAAAATTTTAGGCGATAGGGGTCCGGAGTTCCCGGGTTCACTTGGAAGGCGTGGGCTATAGGACATGAAAATATGGGAATCGCGCGGAATTCTGGTTTTTTGGCCGAAAAACGGAAAAAACTTGGAACGATCATGGCTGGGCGGTGACTATGGTTCCTTAGGTCTTATTTGATATTCTGGAAAAATTTTAGGCGATCGGGGTCCGCGGCTCTTGGGACCACTCCGAATGCGTGGGTATAGCACACGAAAATATGGGAATCGGGCGAAATTCTAGTTGTTTGGCTGAAAAACGCAAAAAATAAGGAACGATCATGGCGAGGTGGTTACTATGGTTCCTTAGGTCGTATTTGATGGCCCGGAAAATTTGTAGGCGATCGGGGTTCGGGGTTCCCGGGACCCCTTTGAGGGCGTGGGCTAAAGCACACGAAAATATGGAAATCGCGCGGAATTCTAGTTTTTTGGCTGAAAAACACAAAAGACTAGGAATGATCATGGAGGGGAGGTGACTATGGTTCCTTAGGTCGTATTTGATAGTCCGGAAAATTTTTAGGCGATCCGGCTCCGGGGGCCCGACCCACTCGGAAGGCGTGGGCGATAGCACACAAAAATATGGAAATCGGGCTGAATTCTCGTTTTTTGGCCAAAAAATGCAAAAAATGAGGAACGATCATGGCGAGGCGGTGACTATGGTTCCTTAGGTCCTAATTGATGGCCCAAAAATTTTTTAGGCGATCCGAGTCCGGCGGCCAGGCCCACTCGGAAGGCGTGGGCAATACCACACAAAAATATGGTAATCAAGTGGAATTCTAGTTTTTTGGCCGAAAAACGCAATAAATGAGGAACGATCATGGCGGGGCGGTGACTATGGTTCCTTAGGTCGTATTTGATGGCCCGGCAAATTTTAGGCGATCGGGGTCCACGGCTCTTGGGACCACTCGGAAGGCGTAAGCTTTAGCACACTAAAATATGCAAATCGCGCGGAGTTCTAGTTTTTTGGCCGAAAAATGCAAAGTATTTGGAACGATCATGGTGGGGCGGTGACTATGGTACCTTAGGTCGTATTTGATAGTCCGAAAAAATTTTAGGCGATCGGGGTCCGGGGCTCCCCAGACCACTTGGAAGGCGTGGGTATAGCACACGAAAATATGGGAATCGGGCGTAATTCTAGTTTTTTGGCTGAAAACTGCAAAAAATGAGAAACGATGATGGTGGGGCGGTTACTATGGTTCCTTGTGTCGTATTTTACGGCCCGGAAAAATTTTAGGCGATCGGGGTCCGGGAGTCTCGGAACCACTGGGAAGGGTGGGCAATAGCACACAAAAATATTGTAATCGGGCGGAATTCTAGTTTTTTGGCCGAAAAATGCAACAAATGAGGAATGATCATGGCTGGGCGGTAACTATGGTTCCTTAGGTTGTATTTGATAGTCCGGAAAAACTTTAGGCAATAGGGGTCCGGAGTTCCCGGGTTCACTTGGAAGGCATGGGTTATAGGACACGAAATTATGGGAATCGCGCAGAATTCTAGTTGTTTGGCCGAAAAACGCAAAATATAAGGAACGATCATGGCTGGGCGGTGACTATGGTTCCTTAGGTCTTATTTGATAGTCCGGAAAAATTTTAGGCGATAGGTGTCCGGAGACGCGGGACCACTTGTAAGGGGTGGGTATAGCACACGAAAATATGGTAATCGGGCGGAATTCTAGTTGTTTTGCCGAAAAATGCACAAAATGAGAAACGATCATGGTGGGAAGGTAAATATGGTTCCTTAGGTCTTATTTGATGGCCCAATAACTTTTTAGGTGATCCGAGTGCGGGGGGCACAACCCATTCGGAATGCGTGGGCTATAGCACACAAAAATATGGGAATCGCGCGGAATTCTAGTTGTTTGGCCGAAAAACGCAAAAAATAAGGAACGATTATGGCGGGGCAGATACTACGGTTCCTTAGGTCGTATTTGATTGCCCGGAAAAATTTTAGGCGATCGGGGTCCGCGGCTCTTGGGACCACTCGGAATGCGTGGTTATAGCACACAAAAATATGGGAATCGGGCGAAATTCTAGGTCTTTTTCAGTAACATGCAAAAAATGTGGAAAGATGTTGGAAGGGCGGTGACTATGGTTCCTTTGGTCTTATTTGATAGTCCGGAAAAATATTAGGCGATAGGGGTCCGGAGGTCCCGGGACCACTCGGAAGGCGTGGGCTATAACACACAAAAATATGGGAATCGCGCGGAATTCTAGTTTATTGGCCGAAAAACGCAAAAAATGAGGACCGATCATGGCGGGGCGGATACTATGGTTCCTTAGGTCGTATTTGAATGTGCGGAAAAATTTTAGGCGACAGGGGTCAGGAGGTCCCGGGACCACTCGGAAGGCGTGGGCTATATCACAGAAAAATATGGGAATCACGCGGAATTCTAGTTGTTTGGCCGAAAAATGCAAAAAATGAGGAACGATCATGGAGGGGTGGTTACTATGGTTCCTTAGGTCATATTTGATGGCCCGGAAAATTTTTAGGCGATCGGGGTTCCCGGGACCCCTTGGAAGCCGTAGGCTAAAGCACACGAAAATATGGAAATCGCGCAGAATTCTAGTTTTTTGGCTGAAAAACGCAAAAGACTAGGAACGATCATGGCGTGGTGGTGACTATGGTTCCTTAGGTCGTATTTGATAGTCCGGAAAATTTTTAGGCGATCCGGCTCCGGGGGGCCCGACCCACTCGGAAGGCGTGGGCGATAGCACACAAAAATAAGGGAATCGGGCGGAATTCTATTTTTTTGGCCAAAAAATGCAAAAAATGAGGAACGATCATGGCGAGGTGGTGACTATGGTTCCTTAGGTCCTAATTGATGGCCTGAAAATTTTTTAGGCGATACGAGTCCGGCGGCCCAGCCCACTCGGAAGGCGTGGGCAATAGCACACAAAAATATGGTAATCGAGCGGAATTCTAGTTTTTTGGCCGAAAAATGCAATAAATGAGGAACGATCATGGCGGGGCGGTGCCTATGGTTCCTTAGGTCGTATTTGGTGGCCCGGAAAATTTTAGGCGATCGGGGTCTACGGCTCCCGGGAACACTCGGAAGGCGTAAGCTATAGCACACTAAAATATGCAAATCGCGCGGAGTTCTAGTTTTTTGGCCGAAAAATGCAAAGCATTTGGAACAATCATGGTGGGGCGGTGACTATGGTACCTTAGGTCGTATTTGATAGTCCGTAAAAATTTTAGGCGATCGGGGTCCGCGGCTCCCCGGACCACTTGGAAGGCGTGGGTATAGCACACGAAAATATGGGAATCGGGCGTAATTCTAGTTTTTTGGCCGAAAAATGCAAAAAATGAGAAACGATGATGGCGGGGCGGTTACTATGGTTCCTTAGGTCGTATTTGACGGCCCGAAAAAATTTTAGGCGATCGGGGTCCGGGAGTCTCGGAACCACTAGGAAGGGTGGGCAATAGCACACAAAAATATTGTAATCGGGCGGAATTCTAGTTTTTTGGCCAAAAAATGCAACAAATGAGGAATGACTATGGTTTTTAGGTCATATTTGATAGTCCGAAAAAATTTTAGGCGATAGAGGTCCGGAGTTCCTGGGTTCACTTGGAAGGCGTGGGTTATAGGACACGAAAATATGGGAATCGCGCGGAATTCTAGTTGTTTGGCCGAAAAACGCAAAATATAAGGAACGATCATGGCTGGGCGATGACTATGGTTCCTTAGGTACTATTTGATAGTCCGGAAATATTTTAGGCGATAGGGGTCCGGAGACGCGGGACCACTTGTAAGGCGTGGGTATAGCACACGAAAATATGGGAATCGGGCGGAATTCTACTTGTTTTGCCGAAAAATGCAAAAAATGAGAAACGATCATGGCGGGAAGGTGAATATGGTTCCTTAGGTCTTATTTGATGGCCCAAAAACTTTTTAGGTGATCCGAGTGAGGGGGGCACTGCCCACTCGGAAGGCGTGGGCTATAGCACAGGAAAATATGGGAATCGCGCGGAATTCTAGTTGTTTGGCCGAAAAACGCAAAAAATAAGGAACGATCATGGCTGGGCAGATACTATGGTTCCTTAGGGCATATTTGATTGCTCGGAAAATTTTTAGGCGATCGGGGTCCGCGTCTCTTGGGACCACTTGGAATGCGTGGGTATAGCACACAAAAATATGGGAATCGGGCGAAATTCTAGGTCTTTTTCAGTAACATGCAAAAAATGTGGAAAGATCTTGGCAGGGCGGTGACTATGGTTCCTTTGGTCTTATTTGATAGTCCGGAAAAATATTAGGCGATAGGGGTCCGGAGGTCCCGGGACCACTCGGAAGGCGTGGGCTATAACACACAAAAATATTGGAATCGCGCGGAATTCTAGTTGTTTGGCCGAAAAACGCAAAAAATGTGGAACGATCATGGAGGGGCAGATACTATGGTTCCTTAGGTCGTAATTTATTGTCCGAAAAAAATTTTGGCGATAGGGATCAGGAGGTCCCGGGACCACTCGGAAGGCATGGGCTATAACACACACAAATATGGGAATCGCGCGGAATTCTAGTTGTTTGGCCGAAAAATGCAAAAAATGAGGAACGATCATGGCGGGGCGGATACTATGGTTCCTTAGGTCGTATTTGATTGTCCGGAAAAATTTTAGGCGATAGGGGTCAGGAGGTCCCGGGACCACTCGGAAGGCGTGGGCTATACCACACAAAAATATGGGAATGGCGTGGAATTCTAGTTGTTTGGCCGAAAAATGCAAAAAAATGAGGAACGATCATGGAGGGGTGGTTACTATGGTTTCTTAGGTCGTATTTGATGGCCCGGAAAATTTTTAGGCGATCGGGGTTCCCGGGACCCCTTGGAAGGCGTGGGCTAAAGCACACAAAAATATGGAAATCGCGCGGAATTCTAGTTTTTTGGCTGAAAAATGCAAAAGACTAGGAACGATCATGACGGGTCGGTGACTATGGTTCCTTAGGTCGTATTTGATCGTTCGGAAAATTTTTAGGCGATCCGGCTCCGGGGGGCCCGACCCACTCAGAAGGCGTGGGCGATAGCACACAAAAATATGGGAATCGGGCGCAATTCTATTTTTTTGGCCAAAAAATGCAAAAAATGAGGAACGATCATGGCGAGGCGGTGACTATGGTTCCTTAGGTCTTTTTTGATAGTCTGGAAAAATATTAGGCGATAGGGGTCAGGAGGTCCCGGGACCACTCGGAAGGCGTGGGCTATAGCACACGAAAATATGGGAATCGCGCGGAATTCTAGTTGTTTGGCCGAAAAACGCAAAAAATGAGGAACGATCATGGCGGGGCGGATACTATGGTTCCTTAGGTCGTATTTGATTGTCCGGAAAAATTTTAGGCGATAGGGGTCAGGAGGTCCCGGGACCACTCGGAAGGCGTGGGCTATACCACACAAAAATATGGGAATGGCGTGGAATTCTAGTTGTTTGGCCGAAAAATGCAAAAAAATGAGGAACGATCATGGAGGGGTGGTTACTATGGTTTCTTAGGTCGTATTTGATGGCCCGGAAAATTTTTAGGCGATCGGGGTTCGCGGTTCCCGGGACCCCTTGGAAGGCGAGTGCTAAAGCACACGAAAATATTGAAATCGAGTGGAATTCTAGTTTTTTGGCTGAAAAATGCAAAAGACTAGGAACGATCATGGCGGGGCGGTGACTATGGTTCCTTAGGTCGTATTTGATCGTCCGGTAAATTTTTAGGCGATCCGGCTCCGTGGTGCCCGACCCACTCAGAAGGCGTGGGCGATAGCACACAAAAATATGGGAATCGGGCGGAATTCTATTTTTTTGGCCAAAAAATGCAAAAAATGAGGAACGATCATGGCGAGGTGGTGACTATGGTTCCTTAGGTCTTTTTTGATAGTCCGGAAAAATATTAGGCGATAGGGGTCAGGAGGTCCCGGGACCACTCGGAAGGCGTGGGCTATAGCACACGAAAATATGGGAATCGCGCGGAATTCTAGTTGTTTGGCAGAAAAATGCAAAAAATAAGGAACGATCATGGCAGGGCGGATACTATGGTTCCTTAGGTCGTATTTGATTGTCCGGAAAAATTTTAGGCGATAGGGGTCAGGAGGTCCCGGGACCACTCGGAAGGCGTGGGCTATACCACACAAAAATATGGGAATTGCGTGGAATTCTAGTTGTTTGGCCGAAAAATGCAAAAAAAATGAGGAACGATCATGGAGGGGTGGTTACTATGGTTCCTTAGGTCGTATTTGATGGCCCGGGAAATTTTTAGGCGATTGGGGTTCGGGGTTCCCGGGACCCCTTGGAAGGCGAGTGCTAAAGCACACGAAAATATGGAAATCGAGTGGAATTCTAGTTTTTGGCTGAAAAATGAAAAAGACTAGGAACGATCATGGCGGGGTGGTGACTATGGTTCCTTAGGTCGTATTTGATAGTCCGGAAATTTTTTAGGCGATCCGGCTCCGCGGGGCCCGACCCACTCGGAAGGCGTGGGCGATAGCACACAAAAATATGGTAATCGAGCGAAATTCTAATTTTTTGGCCGAAAAATGCAATAAATGAGGAACGATCATGGCAGGGCGGTGACTATGGTACCTTAGGTCGTATTTGATAGTCTGGAAAAATTTTAGGCGATCGGGGTCCACTTGGAAGGCGTGGGTATATCACACGAAAATATGGGAATCGGGCGTAATTCTAGTTTTTTGGCGGAAAAATGCAAAAAATGAGAAACGATGATGGCGGGGCGGTTACTATGGTTCCTTAGGTCGTATTTGACGGCCAAAAAAATTTTAGGCGATCGGGGTCCGGGGGTCCCGGAACCACTGGGAAGGGTGGGCAATAGCACACAAAAATATTGTAATCGGGCGGAATTCTAGTTTTTTGGCCGAAAAACGCAACAAATGAGGAATGATCATGGCTGGGCAGTGACTATGGTTCCTTAGGTCGTATTTGGTAGTCTGGAAATATTTTAGGCGATAGGGGTCCTCAGGTCCCGGGACCACTCGGAAGGTGTGGGCTATAACACACAAAAATATGGGAATCGCGCGGAATTCTAGTTGATTGGCCGAAAAATGCAAAAAATAAGAAACGATCATGGCGGGGCGGATACTATGGTTCCTTAGGTCGTATTTGATTGCTCGGAAAAGTTTTATGCGATCGGGGTCCGCATCTCTTGGGACCACTCGGAATGCGTGGGTATAGTGCATGAAAATATGGGAATCGGGCTAAATTCTAGGTCTTTTTCAGTAACATGCAAAAAATGTGGAAAGATCTTGGCAGGGTGGTGACTATGGTTCCTTTGGTCTTATTTGATAGTCCGGAAAAATATTATGCGATTCGGGACCGGAGGTCCCAGGACCACTCGGAAGGCATGGGCTATAACACACAAAAATATGGGAATCGCGCGGACTTCTAGTTGTTTGGCCGAAAAACGCAAAAATAAAAGGAACGATCATGGTGGGCCGGATACTATAGTTCCTTAGGTCGTATTTGATGGCCCGGAAAATTTTTAGGCGATCGGGGTTCCCGGGACCCCTTGGAAGGCGAGTGCTAAAGTAAACGAAAATATGGAAATCGCGCGGAATTATAGTTTTTTGGCTGAAAAATGCAAAAGACTAGGAACGATCATGGCGGGGCGGTGACTATGGTTCCTTAGGTCGTATTTGATAGTCTGGAAAAGTTTTAGGCGATCCGTCTCAGGGGGGCCCGACCCACTCGGAAGGCGTGGGCGATAGCACACAAATATATGGGAATCGGGCGGAATTCTATATTTTTGGCCAAAAAATGCAAAAAATGAGGAACGATCATGGTGAGGCGGTGACTATGGTTCCTTAGGTCCTAATTGATGGCCCAAAAATTTTTTAGGCGATCCGAGTCCGGCGGCCCGGCCCACTCGGAAGGCGTGGGCAATAGCACACAAAAATATGGTAATCGAGCGAAATTCTAGTTTTTTGGCCGAAAAACGCAATAAATGAGGAACGTTCATGGCAGGGCGGTGACTATGGTTCCTTAGGTCGTATTTAATGTCCCGGAAAATTTTAGGCGATCGGGGTCCATGGCTCCCGGGATCACTCGGAAGGCGTAAGCTATAGCACACGAAAATATGCAAATCGGGCGGAGTTCTAGTTTTTTGGCCAAAAAATGCAAAGCATTTGGAACGATCATTTTGGGGCGGTGACTATGGTACCTTAGGTCGTATTTGATAGTCTGGAAAAATTTTAGGCGATCGGGGTCCGCGTCTCCCCAGACCACTTGGAAGGCGTGGGTATAGCACACGAAAATATGGGAATCGGGCGTAATTCTAGTTTTTTGGCAGAAAAATGGAAAAAATGAGAAACGATGATGGCGGTGCGGTTACTATGGTTCCTTAGGTCGTATTTGACGGCCCAAAAAAATTTTAGGCGATCGGGTTCCGGGGGTCCCGGAACCACTGGGAAGGGTGGGCAATAGCACAAAAAAATATCATAATCGGGCGGAATTCTAGTTTTTTGGCCGAAAAGCGCAACAAATGAGGAATGATCATGGCTGGGCAGTGACTATGGTTCCTTAGGTCGTATTTGATAGTCCGGAAAAATTTTAGGCGATAGGGGTCTTGAGGTCCCGGGACCACTCGGAAGGTGTGGGCTATAACACACAAAAATATGGGAATCGCGCAGAATTCTAGTTGTTTGGCCGAAAAACGCAAAAAATAAGAAACGATCATGGCGGGGCGGATAATATGGTTCCTTAGGACGTATTTGATTGCTCGGAAAAGTTTTACGCGATCGGGGTCCGCATCTCTTGGGA